>NC_053134.1:28320306-28488075 GCF_010015445.1 Perca fluviatilis | reverse complement strand
GTTTCTTTTTTTGTCTCACATTCAGAAAGAGATTCCTTACATAAAGAGATATTGAGCATGTATGTGGTTACTTAATCTTGTATTACCAGCAATTAATGGATTAGATCATTTTATTGAGAATACATCCAGATTGTGTCGATCGAAATTTAAATGTTAGTACCAGTGATTTCAAAACCAAAGCCACCTATGGGTAAAAAATTATTGGCAGAAATGGTGTAATGATGAGGACAAAATAAAAGATGTGGAATATATGTCTTACAATCATCTCAATTTTTGCATTCCTTTTTTATTTTTAAAAGAACAAATTACATACAGGAAAAATGCATTTCAATGAATGGAATTAATGTAAAACCACGTTTAAAATTTAATGTCTCAGGTTTACATACAACACAGCATTTTCACAAAAGCCCATGGCGAGGAAAGAGAGTACTCAATGGAAACATCAGTAATAAAAAGAATAAAATGCAAATGTATGTCTAGGTTAACATACAACACCAGCATTTTTCCATATGGTTGAATAGAAAACACCTGAATAGAAAAAATAATAATAAAAAATAGATTTAAAAATAAAAGAAATTTATATAAAACTACATTTCATTAATATCACCAGTTTAATTTCGAAAACTTGGGCTTTCACATAGTTGAATAAAGAGAAACACCTCAATAGAAACCCACATCTCAATAGAAAATAATAATAAAATGGGTTTAAAAGTAAAAGTATAAAATTGAATTGTAATAATAAAAATAATAAAAATAGGTTTAAAAAAATTAGAATATAAAAAGGAAATTAGATTATGGCAATAATGAAAGATAAAAAACTAATAGCGAGTCTTGGTAATGGATGATTGTAATGTCACTAAAGGTTCTAGGGTACTAGTTGATAAAATCAGATGCGTTTATTATTAGTATTAAATACAGGGGCCATTCTTATTGCCTCTAGGAGTGCTTTCGGGTGTAGCAGCGTCATAGGCGTTTTGTGTATTACTTCCCAGATGATGTATCCGTTTAAAATCCTCAATAGAACGGCGTACCCACTTATGTTTGGGATTACGGATATTGGCACATTTAAGCTAGCTAACGTTTTTAAAAATATGTTCCACCCTTTTGGTCTAGAGCGGTCTGCAACATTATTATGGGTTGTGACACTTTTCACAGTCAGATGACTACCTGGCACATTCTTATTTCCAACAACTATTTCCCCTTGATCTGTCCAAGATATCTGGTCATTGTGTCGGGATAATGAAGCCAATATGTATTCCGCATTTTTTTTGTTTTTCTTATAGGCATATGTTTCAACACTTCCAGTTTTAACATATATTTCTTCTTCATCTTTTGAATCCTTGAATCAACTTCAGGCATTGATATATAAAATGTAATCACTACGTTTCGCGTTCACCCTGTTTTATCATGACCAGGTACCTCTGTAGATTACTTGAATATCTTTTAGCTTTTTCATATACATCAATGTCCTGCTGTTTCAATATATCACTCATGGCTCGGTCCAATTCACTTTGTACAGACTGTGCAAGATACATTTGAGGAGTCCGATGTTTGAGGATGCTGTAATGCTGCTAATTGATTTTGTGGAACTAAAAACATTTTCTGAGTGTGTTCCATCTCAACTCCTGTTGATAAGACTTGCTATGAATGGGATAGCAGCCCCCAGTAGAGGCAGTAGAAACCCTCCTGTTTGATTGATTGTCTTTTTTTTTTTATTTTTAACTTTTTATCAGCTATCAGTCTAATATACTAACTTCTTCTTTTTCTTTAACAGTTTGTACTGAATATTAGACAACGGTATGTGACCTTGTAAGACATTCAAAGCTATTTCACAAAGGGCATTAATAAAGTCTGGACTAGCGTTGCTCACAATGACACCTCGCCTCGGGTGATGCCTTATGTAGCATGTCTAACAATGTAAAATTCCCTCTCCATTCGGGTTTGACATTATTACACCTTCTTTTTCACTAGGAATTATACAACCTGCTGTGGGGATATCAGAGCGGTTCTGAGTCTTAAAATATCGGGGTTGTGGTTTTTATAATCTATCAATAGATAGCCAAAGGTGTAACTAGTTACGTTGTTAAAAGCCCCCTCAAAAAATATTTACTATTACCGGGGGAACATTTACGCTTGCCAGTAGCTTATCTGATGTTGATCTCTAGCATTTTTGAAAATAATCATATAGTTTGTATTCAAACTGATTATGCGACTAAGCTTTACCTTGAATAAACAGATTCTGCACTAGATATATACAACTAAGACGTCTATGGTGGACATACTGGGTGAAAACTTTTGAACTTCCAAATTATCACTGGCTTGATTCATTAAATCGTCTATAATGAGCAAATTATTCTTAGTAGTAGGCAAGAGTGTTTCCGTGCAGAACGATTCAGGGAGACCTTGTACAAAATTTATATTCACCGTTGCGGCAATTGATCGTTATATTGGTTGCCAGCATGAATATATGTATACAATGTTATCGATTTTTGTGAAATAACGACGACATGTTTTCAATAATGTCTTTGACAAAGTATGTTTTTCCACAATTAGAGGGACCACTGATAACAAGGCTGAAAGGGTGTTGAAGCCTACCATCAAATCCTGAAACATCCCTAGTAGCCATAAGGTACGGTTGTATAGTCTTGGAGCACGTCGTTTGTTGTAAAACGACCTGTACTTTCCTGGTGAGTGTGCGTTTTTGAGATGGAACTGTTTTTGTCGTGTTATTGTGAAGGCCATTGTGGTCAGATGGTTAGGAGGCGCTGCTGCTTGGTCACAAAGGATTGAACAAGACCAATTAACGATTCATGTGTAACCACTTTGGCATTTGTGGCATTGAGGGTTACACCTTGCATTTAACCTGTATTTTCCTTGAGCGGTCCTATAAGCATAGCATTTAGGACCCCCGAACAAACTCAGTTATATAATCTCTTGGTAGGAGCCCCACAGACTTTGGCGCTATTTAGTTCATCCGTTAAATCGCCAAGGTAAGGACCTAGAGGTGGGATCCACTACCGTCTCTGCTTGTGAACAGAATGCTGTCAGTGTCAACATATAAAATACGTTCCTGCAGTTTATCCAACAAATCATATAGCTCCATGCAAGCATAGGCTGTGGTCATGGCCCCTATAAAAACATTCACATCTTTTACTCTGGATGCGCCACTCTCTGTATCGCCATTGGACAATCGCTACTTCTGGTGAGATGAATGAGAACTGGCGAACATCAAAAGTGTCGCTGAACATGAGCTGTGTGAAGCCGGGATGGTTCGGTTATGAGCTCAGCAGTAGTCATGTTGTTACACGCATGGCAATTTTGCCCCAAAGACTATTCAGAAGCAATTTATTTGTATGCCTGACAGCTTTGTTAAAACATATCTTGGTCGGATCAAGACGAATGCCTTCGTGTGCATAATAGTCATCTAT
This sequence comes from Perca fluviatilis, assembly GCF_010015445.1. Classification (NCBI taxonomy): domain Eukaryota; kingdom Metazoa; phylum Chordata; class Actinopteri; order Perciformes; family Percidae; genus Perca; species Perca fluviatilis. The sequence goes on along the minus strand of NC_053134.1, from coordinate 28,484,647 downwards.
GTACTTTTGTTTTTCGTCTTCCGTTTTGATATGCCCAGGGTATCCTGAAGCTTCTTGCTTACGTTTAAGAAATGTTTTAACATAGGCTTTAAAAAGCTGATCAGTTTTTTCTGGGAAATGCCAAACTTCAGCAATGGAAACAATCTTATACCCTTTCTCTATGGCTTTCTGTAATTCAAACGTCACCCAAACGCCAGACAACAACCTCTCTTGATCGCTATGTGTGCATGGTGTTGTTTGATTCATCTGAACGGCACACGCCATTACAGGGGGAACATCAGTTTACCGTTACAGTGGTAGGGCAACACAGGGTGATACAGGCCTCTGCGGTGCTACTGTACATTTCACAATGCCAAAGTATTTGTTTATGTCATCAAAATCCTTGTGTATTATTTGGGGGTGTCCTATTGGATAATCTCTTTTAGACTGAACAGTTGGGTACAAACTTGTGAAATCATAGTATCTGATCTTTTCATCATTTTCTACCTTGTGGTACAGTTTCATTGCATTTGTGCGGCCTCCAAAGAGGGATTCTCGTGGATTGAGACGCCCTGGCTTTTCATATGTTAACATGAACTCCTTAACGTCTGGGTCATTGTCCACAGACTGTCTCCAATCACATTCCCACATCACCACAACTTTCAGCTGATGCTTATTTTTTAGAGCAGTCACTCTGTTATGGAACTCCGAGAGCAGTTCACCCTGTGTTTTTTTTTTGTTTTTGGTGAGAGGATTGATTTCACCTGACGCATAGCACTTATCACAGCTGTGAAAGAAGCAGCCATTAAATTCATAACACGTGTGTGTGTCTTCACAATAGCCATCTACAAAGAACTGACCGAATGACTTTTCACCTCTGTTCAGAGCGTGCTGTATGTCAAGGCCCTCTCTGTCTGCAACATACTCAAGCCTCTGTATTGAAACATCAGAACATGTCTTGTTTTGCCTAAGGTAGGCCCCTTCGTATGTCAGAGCAACAGAATCTTTGGGGAGGAACAACGTTTTAAATACACCCATACATGAGGAGGCCAATGTAGCGTATGCAAACGGGTCTAGGCCTGTGCACTTGTGGAAGGCCTCTCTGTATATTTTGCATGCTTTAATCAAAACCGTTACATCGTTAACACAATAGCTGAGCAGCTCTTTTCGAAAGTCAAAAGGTGTGTCGCGGACCGTAACGTACCACTCCATGAACGTTTTCTTAGAGGCGTCACTCATAGCATCATAACCATATAGAGCTGGTGCAGGATACGGACCAATATAATTCTTCCTCATTCTCGCTTGTTAAATTCTGTGGGAAGAAGCCTTTTGAGAAGATCGGAGAACCCCATGGGTGTGCGGGTTTTAGATAGCGCCATAGGGATAAAACTGAACGAATCGATCCAACGCTGATTGAAAGTAGAATCGATCATCAGAAGCACCCTAGAACCGCGCGCAGAGTAATAGTTGGACAAAGTTTCTGACTCACCAGATACTCTAAAACTATATAACTGTCAAAACCTGATGCATTGTGTGCTATAAAAGTATAGCCTCTGTATTTCTCCTGTCTGTAGTTCTTAATGAATGATGCGCACAGTTTGTTGTTTCAGTCAGTTTTTTGACCGTCCATATCCATAACGCATACAAAATTAGCTTCATGGCGCCCACATTGATAACGTGTTTCGAATCGTAAAGAGATACTTATCACTACTTTCTTTCGCGCTCGACGGGTTGTATATAGCAAGAGTGCGTAGTAGCCCCTAAAGGCTCTCTACAATGTAGGCATTTAGGTTTTTACAGCGGTGTGGATTTTTCGACACACCGATATGTTGCGTGACAGGACTCGCAATATTTGTTTTTATTGCAGGGTATAAGCCCGTTTTCCCGGCCGGGTTTTTATGGTTTTCAAAACACTGTTGCGATTTGCATATACGTCCACAGTCTGTGCATTTAATGGTCTTGTCAGGTATACAAGCAGTGTAACACACATTACAAAAGCCAACTACAAAGGTGCCCCAGAGGGTTCTGGTAGGTCTTGTAACACCCATCGCAAACGTATCGACACCCCAAAAAAGCCGTTTTATTTACGTGAGATAATAATGTTCGTCATGCAAATACAACCATGCTGTTTTCACATCTGGTTGGTCGTATGCGTTTTGAAGATCGTGGGTTTTTTAACATCCGGTTACATGATGGAATATCACAATTTTCATTTTCAAATGTTTGACAAATCTGTCAACATCAGAGAACGAAACCTTATGTGTGTAGTCAAAACCCAAATCACTATGCAGCTGCTTGGCATAATTCATCTTCTCATCATGCGACCATCTGCTATTTACATAATGTGCCAGGCGGAGAGAAAAGCAGAGATTTTCGTTACCAGCGTTATTCTTGGGGTTTACAAAGCATTACCTTTTTCTGACAATATTTGATCGTAAACCAATGCTTCCTAGTTTTCGCGTCTACGACACCCCTCCGACATATTGCCGCTATTGTCACTATTAATTCTAAAGAGTCATCGGTCAGTGAATTATCGTTACTCTGCATCGCTTGTGCGACTTGCTCCAGAAATGTGTCTGTGTTATAGCCATCGGCTGAGTTCAACATTGTTTGGATAGGGACATCCCACGGCTGGCCCCTTAACTCAACATTTAAAACGCTGTCCTGTGTTGCATTGCCCAAAGCCCTCGCTATTAAATCTGTTAAGGTGCTATACACCCTTTCAGGAACACTACCAATATCAGTCAAATCAATATTTCGCAGGTTGACATCTTGACGAAATTCCGCAGCATTAAAAAGGGGTATCTGTCTGGATGCTATTTCGGATGTTACCTTAGAAACGCGCCCCGCACCACACTGCACAGCCCCCTGAGGATTTTCTGGGGGTGATGGAGGGGTACTATAAGCGCTTGTGGATGGTTGGGGACCGGTCTGCTCATCTGTACAGGATCGTTTTGACGGCTGAACACTCGGAAAACATGCAGGTCTCTTATTACTCTGATCTATGCCTGGGGGGTCTGTATTTGATGATTGTGTAGCGTCTGTATTGGACGGTGTATTGTTGGAATATACGTCTGAAGGACCATTATGTGACAACTGTTCAGGGGCCGGACTATCTGATTCTTGTGTTTTCTCACTGTTGCTTTCAACTGCAGCTAGCACTAGGCATAGATTGGGCCCAGGCTTCGAATATTTTGGCATGTATAGCACACAAACGTAAAAACCTGAGGGATTGCTTACTGCTCTTGTGTAATCGTCCTCGCATGGCCATTCTAGTTCCTCGTCACTACTATCGTCACACACACCTAAGGGTTCAGATTTTTTTGTTTTTTTGGGTGGCGGTGGCAATTTTTTTTTATTTTTTTTTTTTATATTTTACACAAACTATAGCCTGTTTTTTTTTACTGGGTGGTGCATATTCATAGTCTTTTTAAGGCATACTATCATAGGTACAATCAACGTATTGAGAGAGCTGACCTGATTGGCCAGCGTGGTGCCAAAACCTGTGACCAAATCAACCAAATGCGTATTAGCTCTGACCTGAACGGGCCGCGTTGTTCCAAAGTCTGTGACCAAACCAGTCAATTGTGTGTTAGCTGTTTGCAAGACATCTAATTTATTCATAAGAGCATCGCTTTTGTTTTCGTAATTCGGCTAATTCTGATTGTATTTGTTTATAATTGCCATCTGACGCAGGTTGTTGAGGTGTAGTGTTGACACAATACTCAAAAAGCTCTTCACCCTGAAGCAATGTCACCTGCTCAGGACCTCCTAGTGCCCCACAGTGTTCAAACTGGTTGTTAGTAATATAATTAGGTACTGCTTGCTTATCAAGGAATGGAACGTTAACCTCTAATACATTTACAGGATTGGTTACTGATGTATTACCCCTGTTACACTTTTTATCTGACACCGTTATGACAGAGGTGTGTGGTATACAGCTGACATAGTCGGATCCTTCCTCTGTGCTATAGATACAGTTAAAGAGGTATGCACCTACATTATATTCAGGGAACACCTGCAAAGATGCCTGACTTCGATTGATGGGCTGTAAGCGTGTGTCTCTGCTATTCGCGCGTCTTCAGACCCTTCTGCTGTAGCTAGCCGATTTGGTTGAGGGGGTAGGAGCTGTCGTTGTTAGTCCTGTGTCTTCAGACCCTTCTCCGGCTCTACGGCATGGATTGTCTAGAGGTATAACAACATATTTTTCTGGTTAAAAAAAGACACAGCGCACACAAACACACACACACACACACGCACACACAACACACACAACACACACACACAACACACACACACACACCTCATCAGATGTCTTTTTGTAAAAGGGGTATCCTTTTGTCCCCTCTCAATGGAGTCACTGCGTGGGTGGTAGGGCGCTTTGTGTACTATGTGTGAAATCACACTTAGACCGACAACAAATGCAAGGACTCTAAGTCTTCGTCGTCGTTACTTGCTAAAACAAAAGAAATGCCTTTTTAACAATATATACATTTTATTTAAAAGCTTTTATAACACTATGTAAATATATTCTGTTAGATACAAAGGGTTTCTCACCTCTGCAGCTGTGTTAGGATCATAAGATACAGAGGTCGCTAAAGGAGTCTGGAACAAAGGAGGAGGGCGTCTTTTGGGTGGGAAACCGGTCCGTATGGCTTCTCAGGATGAAATAAGCATTAGATTAGAAAAAAAATTTTTTTTTTTTTTCTTTTTAAATACAACACTCTATTTTCATGTTTTTCTTTCAATTCACCTCAATAGATCTCTTCTTAGATCCCTTCTTAGGCGTTTGTGTAGACATCCGTTTCTGCTCCACGGGGGGGGGGCTGTGGGAAATCGTCCTCCGCGTCAAATACAATGAAACTAAGTCTTCCGTAGCCTTTAGTTGCTAAAACAAAGGAAAGGTCTTTTTAACAACATATACATTTTATTTAAAAAGCTTTTATAACACATGTAAATATATTCTGTTAGATACAAAAGGGTTTCTCACCTCTGCAACTGTGTTAGGATCATAAGATACAGTGGCTGGGTAAGATGAGACCGGAACAAAGGAATGGTTGCGTCTTTTGGGCGGGAAGCCTTTCTGGTATGGCTCAGGCTGTAATAAGCATTAGATTAGATGCATTAGATTTTTTTTTTTTTTTATACAACACAGCATTTTACCGTTTTTCTTTTCAACTCACCTCAATAAATTGCTTCTTAGGCTTACGATGGTGAACGTTTTTAGGGGTAGCAGCTTTCACAGAGAGGTTTAGAAAAGCACACGGCCTTTTATCATGGTTGATTTCAGCCGTATGTGCTATCAAGTAGCCATCACCCTTACGGATCCTTTGTTCAGGAACGGATTGTCTAGACACAGAATATATATATATATATATTAGAGGACTAGAAACACGGTGATAAATTAAATAGTAATAAATATTACAGCCTGAAAGAGATAAATAGCCCCATAAATACCTGTTTCCAACGTTCTTATTCCTTATTAGAAGGACCTTTTGTTTTATGTTCTGGTGTGTTGGGGTCTGTAGGATCGGGCTACACAGCTCTTTTTTAAAAACAAAAAACGAAAACAAAAAATGAATGAAAACACAGTACTAAATCAATTAATGCTGTAGTGTATAATATATTTATAGGTTTTTACCTTGTGGTATAAGTGTTTCATCAACTAACACAGCCACATTGTCCCAGCTCTTTGTAAAATCACCTAATGACGCAAACTGCATTATACAACAAAAAAAACGTTTTTAAGTCACAAATGACTGAATGAATTAAACACCTTACAATAAGCTTTTTTTAAAATTTACTCACCAAACGCAGCCATTTCTGTAGAAACGAATCCTCTTTTCTTCAGAGGTCTTTGTTGAGGAAGCCTGAGAAAACGAGGGAAAATTTTTAGCTAGCACCTTAGCTAAAAACTGCAGGTAAAAAGTGAGCAGTCAGCCTTGAAAACAAGGGGTTTTTAAACACCACAAACCACCCCCTTTATGACGATTTAACACCCACAACAATAGACCTCACATTTACAAGCTAACCACTGGTCTAACACGTGTTTTTTACTATCGTCATATGGTACAACCACGCCCGCATTACGAACACACGGTCAAAAGTTTTAGCTAATTCATGAATGACTGAATTAATTAAATATCTTTGAACATCCTTAAACACAAGAGGGGCTTTTAAATTTACTTACCACTAGTAGGTATTGCTGAAAAAACGAAACAGCTGCGTTGTTTTCACCAAGAAGAATTAAAAAGTGAAACTCCAGAGGGTTTTTTTGATGAGGAAAAACGTGGTAGCTATCTAGCTACCAGACTAGCTAGAAAAAAGCATCTAAAAAAGAGACAGCTAGCATGAAACAAAAGGCTAAACAGTGCACTGCTGAAAAAAGGATCCTCTTTTTTTTTTCTCAGAAAAAAAAGAACAACTCACTGGTATTGTTTGTGGAAAAACGTGGTAGTAAGCTAGCTAGCTAGCAGAAAAGCTAAAAAGTGTGCAGACCCCCCAGGTAGTACGACAGAGTGACCTCATTCGAAGCGGGTGTGAGAGGCCGCCTCAGCTCAAGGCCACAAGACCCTTGTTGCAGGGAGGCGTACGACCGCGATACCTACGGCATAACGTGCGCTAGATGCACTAACATATTCGGCCACTAGATGGCGCTCGCGGGGTGCCGACGTTCGACCGCGACGTCATCACATCCGCTAGATGCGTGCGCAGCTTCGACGATTAGATGCACTAACATATTCGTCCACTAGATGGCGATAGCGAGTAACGACGTGCGGCCGCGACGTCATCACGCACGCTCATATCATCAGTTGGCATGGCAGGTTTGCGCGTGCGTGTGATGACGTCACACATGCACGCGCGAAACCGCCATCCTTATACTACTCCCATCTGTCAATAAAGAGTTAAAAACACGGTCGGATTTCTGTCGATTACTTCCTGTTTTAGCGTGTACTGATGTATTCTGGGGCCTGTAGTCCGAACGCAGCTTGATGACTACAGGTTAACAATTTGTCTATCAATCCATGTCACATTTGTGTGTTTTGCCCAGAGATAACGCTGTACCTGAGACAAAAAGTGGTGAAACATCAGTAGATAAAATGTCGTTTTTACCGTGTGAATATGCATCTATTTGTAGTCACACGTTCACTGAATATGTGAACACTGTGAATACAACACATACGGTTGTTGTATGGGTTTTCTATAGTCTCCTGTCGATGGAGACAAATAAACACATTATCAATATTGTCAGTCCAGTCAGTCAATTTTACAAATAGTCCCAAGGTGTCCTAGGTCTGTCTCCTCTTCTGTTGGAGACAAAGAAACATGAATGTGAGCTTTTGAGTTAGAATTTCTGAAAAACTTCTGTAGTTTATCAGTCAAGGTGACAGCCACTGGACATGTGTATATGCCAGTAGACAAAAGAAAACTCATACTCGTCCTTTGATTTGTTAAAAAAAACCTTTCAACGTAGTCTTCATCAGGGTCAAAAGGTGACAAAAGGAATGCATGTAATATTTGTGATTCCTTAAGTTTAACTACTGGTGTCCCAATTTGTTTTACCGTAGTCAGGAGATTAACAGACTGACATGGTACGTGTTCCATTATAATTTGTAAACAAATGCGTACTTTTAGGCTGCAACAAAAATATGTCAGCCAAAGAGTGATTTTTATCAAACCCACAACTTTAAAGCCAGTGGGCAAAAGAATAAACATTCCTAAGACCCGTGGGTGAAAGAATGTCTTCAATTTCAAATAGACATTTTCAAATGCAATCTGCATAACAAATTTTCAGGACACTCAGATGAAAGGGAGAAAGAAACAATGAACATTTTCCTTTATTATCTAGTTCAGGATCCTAAGGATCTGAATACACACATATCGTAAGAATGGTGAACTTTTCTGGGATCACCATTCTACTAATCACTTCTCTAAGGAAAAACTAGTTTACCAGAGAGCTTCTGATTGAAGAACAAAGATCTTCACTAAAACCCAAATTGTTGCTCCCGAATCAACTAAAAATCCAATTTTCTTCCCATATATAATTAACACCATGCTAGGCAATTTGTATACACACCAGACAAACACATTGAATACTTGGACATATTTTCCAAAAGTTATTTCTGTTAACCGTGCTGTTTTTGCGTCTAATTTGATCTGTCTATCGTGTGGGGAGTGTTTGTAGCGTGCAAAAAGCATGTCTTCATTGCAAGCATGTGTATTTACGTGTATGTCTGTATGAACTGTTTTTAGGGATCTGGCAGTCCCAGCATCGGGGAAGACTGCAGAGACAGTTTCATATTCACGAACGCTTCAATAGCTTTGGCAGCAAAAGTCTTACAGTGACATCAGGAACGTGTACAGACATTCTAGGTGACCGGCTCAAGTAAAAATCTAATTGTTAACACTAAACTGAACAAGCTGCTATTCTGTTCATTTTACATGAAAACAGCATTGCACCAAAAAACTTTTCATGAGGGATAAAAGCAGATGCAGCCTTGAGTGATGTATTGGTTGTCAGGTTTCATGCAATCAGAGGCAGGGCTGATTACAGACGCCGCCTTAGTGAGGTCATTTTAGCCACACCGTAATTAACGTGGTTACGTCAGTTGAACATTAGGAGAAATTCTCAATCCGTCAGGTGTTGAGGTTAAACCAATGTTAAAAGTGCACATTAAATCACTACCTAAACCAAATAGGTGGAACCTTCATACACCAAGAATTGTTTTTCCCATGTACAGGAGAGAGGAACAGAGAATTGTTCTCTTACTGTTTGACCTGCAACCCCAATTGACCAAATAGAATGACCAAATAATCTTCAGTGTCAAATCTATAGCTCTAATAATCAAATTATGTGAGTGGAACCCCTTTAACTTTACACTCAGTAGTAGGCATCTTCTTCTAGGTTTCAGAAGATAAGTAAGGGTTAATGGTTTAACTGAATAGATTATTTTTCAGAACTTTCTAACCTATCAATTGTCCCTAATAGCAAAAACAAAAACAAAAAAAGTGTATCAGTGCAAAGCATTTCTTCATTGCATGAAGCGAGTGTGTGTGTGGTAACACTACCTTCTTCATCAGCTGTTGGACTCAGTCAAACAGAGGGACAAGAGTTGTTCTCTGTCTGAGGTGTTTTTTGCTTTTTCTTCAGGCAGTTACATACCCAATGTCCAAAGTCCTTGCAGTACCAACACTGGTCTCGGTTGTAGGGCTCACCATTTTGCCCACGGTACCCGCCTGGGCCTCTCTCTGGCTCGACCACGTCCTTTGTGGGAGCAGCCTTTTTCGGGTCCGCGCTCCATATGTTGCCCACCAGCCTGTTGTAACATGCAGACAAACGCTTCAAACATGGTTTTCTCACGTACTCGTTGGTCTTTCAACCCGATGCAGGTGTGACGGATGCTATCGATCCTGTTCCAGAGTTGAGTCTGTGTCCTCTTCGTCCCTCCATTTCTTCAGCTTGTCTTCCTGATTTTTAGAGAAAGCTCAGAAATGGGCTTTGGTTAGAACTGATGAGGTTATTGGTGCATGTATGTTTGCATTCTTTCCCTAGATCACTGTTTTATCTATATTTTAAAACATTCTTTGTTTTTCCTGTACTCAGTAGCTTTAAATCCTCTGTCTTAATTATTGATTTTCCCATTAATTTTCTTTCTACTTCTTCTAAAATTTTGCTTTAACATTCTCAGTGTCTTTGTACACAAAGATCCGTTTCTCGGAAAGCCAAAACATTTTGACCAGTATCCTATGACAGACATCGGAAACATTCCAAAATTTTGGTCCATATTTCTGACACATCTCACCCACAGTGGGTCCAGATGCATTGCTCGGCCGGGAGGGTTTCGTTCCCCTTTATTGACAGAAACCTTATAGTATACTATTTCTTTTTTGATGTGATCGTCACCACAAAACTTAGTTATTTTTTCGGCAAACCTTGCAAAACCCGGTGCGACCCTGCAGTGAAAATCTCTTAAATAGTAAACTATTTTATTTATACTGCAGTCCGCCTCTTAATCATGAACCGTGCTAATAGTTTCGTAGATTAATTTGTTAGGCTTCTCTGCCTAATCTAGTTAATCCTTCGATTAACTCTTGACCAGCCCTGCGTCTGTCTTTTCTGTCAATCAGTTGTCCCGCCAGCATCAGAAATATGTCTGTGTCTGCCAAAAGATGTCATTCATAACCTCAGTTATCTTTTTTTACCCAAAATGACCCACAACACATATCAAATTACTCACTTCCCAAAAGTCAGAATTAGTTTCATTTATTCTCTTTAGTTAAGAGAATAATTACACCAATTATTCATTACTCAATTCGTTTAGCAACGGTTGCTTGTTTAGAATGTTTGTTCAAAACCTTGAATTTGCAATCCAATTGTAATTAATCAATTTTATCTTACCGTGCTGCTTGAAATCTCTCCCTGTTCGTTTTTGACGGAGTGGAAAACAGAGAGCGCTCTGCGGTCCTAACCCTCTTCTCTCTGAAAAACCTTTTTAAAGGTTTAGAGGTATGAGGCAGGTGATTTTTGATCCCTGGATAGCCAGTCATCAGCGACCCAACGGAGCTCTTTTCTCTGTTAACTCATCCATCCTGCCGGACAACGCCAAACTGTTGTGGAAGTTTTCCTTGAAGCAGCAAAGTTAGTGATATTCATGATAAAATCAAAACGAACAACAACTGTCTGAGAATTAAACCAAAGTTTGGTCTTTGAGTATTTATTTACATTTGCAAATGGAGAAAACACAGTTTCAAAGGTACAAAGGTTCAAAGGTACAACTGAAAATGTCTTTCTAACCTAAAGTCTAAACATCCAAACATCATATAGTGAAGAAACTCTGTTAAGCCACCCCTCTAAATGTATCTTCTAGTATGGCCATAGTTGAAAAGAGGACATCATGAAAAGTCAAACCATTGTCTCACCTTGCCCTCTGCTCTCTGTTCCTAACATTAGCCTAAAAAACAGTTTATCTCAGGAGACAGAAACCTACGTAGTTCTCACTGTCGTAAACAGTCATCGGCCTTCTCCACTTCTATCTAAGCAAAAGACAACAATGTGAGAAGGTTCAGACTAGTAGAACTAAATAACTCTACTGGGCTATAGTTCACGGTTGCCAACTATTTCACTTGGAGCCTTTTGAATCTACACATGAAGAAGCTAAATCTTGTGGCGTTATAAAAGAATCAAACCAATGGTTAATATCATTAAACAAATGGTTAAAATAAAATTTGCCACCACATCTTTTGCCTAGGGGCTGGTCTATTCCCCGAGTCAGTAGGCCAAAGCCCTGAAGCAGCAAACCTCGTCATAGTCCCTCATGGCACGATACTTCAGTGTTAATCTCAGATGTTAATTAAGAGATTAACACTGAATAGGAGAATAGGACAATAATGTCAATAGGTTAGGTGCTTAATAGGGTCCCTTCATTGTATCCAAAAAGATAAAACTATAAGATTTAATCAAATAATTACTATATATTACAGGCATGACCATGGAATTGCTAATTTCTATCATCTAAATCTATCTACAATTTTTTAATAGTAAAACATTTTGAAACATTGCTAGGAAAGGGGCTTTAGGCATAAATTAGGCTTATTATGATCATTATTAATATTATTATTATATTACAATACAATATTATATTTTATTTAGTTGTCAACAAATACTGCAGTGAACTGAAATGAGGGTAAACGTTTGAATGCTTAGATGGGATTAATATCGATTCAATTTCAATTCAATCCGCTATCATTTCTGTCTCTCTCTATCTATCTCTCTCTGTCTCTCTCTCTCTCTCTCCCTCTCTCTCTCTCTCGCTCTCTCTCTCTAATGTTACTAACAATCGGCTAAATTATCAGAAACTATTGTGTTGTTTTGAATAACGTTATATAACTAACGTTATATAAGATACTGACAACGTTACTTAACATAGTTGACGTTACTTTACACATAATATTTACAGTAACGTAATAACCACATTACTAACATTACTAATGTTGACTAACGTTATACTTTTCTTAACTAGAAAAGTGCAATGAAATATGACATCGCGGGCAAAAAAATACATACATTAAATGAACATGTAACAGGTTTAATGCACGACATTTGACGGTGACGTTTAGCCAAGCCTACTGTAATACCGTTTATAGTAGCATTAGCAATACGTTATATCCTTGTTCTTAACCAGCAAAGTGCACCACAATATGACATCTCGGGCAAATAAATACATACATTAAATGAACATGTAACAGGTTTAATGCACAACATTTGACGGTGACATTTACCCAAGCCTACTTTAATACACTAGCTACCTTTTATAGTAGCAATAGTGTTATATCCTTGTTCTTAGCTAGCAAATAAATACTTAAATGAAATGAACTTTTGACAAGTTTAATACACGAGATTTGCCAGTAATAAGTTGCTTTATTTACCGTGGAAAAATGATGAGTCTTCTCCATAGGTCTTTTCTTGCCGATTGCGGCAAAGCTGCCGTTAAGTGGAAAGAGCGTTTTGCTTGGTAGGAAATGGAGACGGGCGTTGGAGGGGGGAGGCGCTTTTTTGATTGGTAAGAAATGGATATGAGGTCTCTTTTGATTGGCAAATAATGGAAGCGAGCTTTGGGTTTGATTGGTAAGAAATGAAGATGAGAAAGTGGACGATTAAGGTATGAGTGGCGCATCCAGGATTCAGTAAGATAGGGCTGTGGACGAAACAATCCCCTGGACTCCAAAAGGAAGTGCAAGTATGTGAAGACCATCAAGCTTTGCAATTACCACCATCTTCTGGATAGGAGGAGGGTAGACCCTGAGTGGCACATTGCCTGGGAACACCCATTGTTATGGCACACACTTCTTTAAATTCAGCCAAATCACCAAAAAAGCCAAAATGCACCACTCATCATGGCCATAAGCAGACTGTGGACCTCCAGCAAACCTGCATGATGGATGACAATAGTGAGCACTCCTGACATATCCCTCAATCAAGCTGTCTTAACAGGGACTTGAGCTGTGGTATTCTTTTTCACTGAAAACGTAGAAAACCTAATTTCACAACTCCACACCAATAAACATTCCTGCTGGTGTGTACTTTAAAACAGCTCTCCCTCTTGATCCGCTTCTATACTCTTGTTGTCCTTGTGCAGAAGCACAATCCGTAGATTGAGCAAAAGCCCTTGTGCCAGCAAAAATCCGCCGAATGACTTTCCATCCAAGCAGGGAGATCAGCACAGAGATTTGGGTGCTGGCAAGATTGAGGTAGGTTGACCACTGTTCATTTAGACATACCACCCACATTGTTATGATACAAACCTGGTTGAAAATGGGCAACATTTCTCTTTGAAAGACTTGTACATGTAACAGAAATGCTACAACGAAGTCGGAAAGTGTTAAGGCTTGCCCAAATACACAACTCATCATTGCCACAAGCAAACTGTGCACCTCCCGTAAACCTGCATGACGATAAGAAGCACCACAAACACATCGTACAATAAACCTTTAGCCAGAATAGGGACTTGAACCCTGAACCCCCAGATTAAAAGTTTGATGCTTTACCGACTGAGCTATCCAGGCTTCAATAGGCGAAACAATCGCCTGGACTCCAAATGGAAGTGTAAGTAGGTGAAGACCATCAAGCTTTTGCCATTAGCACTGTCTTCTGGATAGAAGGAGAACAGTCCCTGATTATGGAACAAACTGGTTGAAAAGCCCAAATGCACAACTCATTAGTGCCACAAGCAGACTGTGCAAACCTGCATGATGGAAGTGAGAACTACAGACATATCCCACAGTGATCCTGTCACCTGAACAGGGACTTGAACATTGTACCATCAGATTACAAGTCTGATGCTCTACCAACTGAGCTATCCAGGTTTCAGCAGTAGAGCAGGTTGAAATCACAAAAATGTGCCTAAATAAAAATCCTCAGGCATTTTTGAGTAAAAGTTGGCAAATAAGACTATTCTAGGGGTATTGTTTATGCTGAATCCATTTTTGCTGTTTGCCAAGCTGTATCTCTTATGTGAAACTTAGTAGAGTGTAAAATTCAAGATAACCGCCTGCCTCATATGCCAAAATGAGCAAATTTCTCAGCACTGGCTCAAAGATAAACTGTTAGGCTGCCCCTCTGTCCACTCCTTCTATTCGAAAAGAATGAGCAAGGACCGATTGATTGCAGACAGACGTGCCGACGTGTAAGGTGAGCGTATTGTGTCACTTCCGGTGTTCCCGTGTTACAAACTCCGGCAAAAACTTACTGAACTCTGCTTCACTGTTTAAATTAGCGGCTATTTGCCTGGATTGCATTTGAATTACAATTGTTTTACTCAAGCACTTATACTTAGCCTCACTTACAGTGACTGACTCGCTGAATTTACAATTGTTAAAACACTGTTAGCTACTTTAGCTTAGCCATTAGCAATGGCTAATTCCTCTCCCTCTCCTGCTCTTTCTTGCTCTGTGTGTCAAATGTTTAGCTATTCCTCTGCCTCCTTTAGTGATAACGATACATGTAATAAATGTAGTATATTCGCTGTTTTGGAGGCAAGGCTATGAAGTTGAGTCCCGGCTCACGCACCATGGAATCAGAATCGAATGCTTCCGTAGCTAGCCAGCACCATGTAGTTAATGCGGGCCAACATACTGTAGCTTCTGTAGCTTCTGCTAGCTGTCCCCCGGCAGACCCCGAGCAGCCGGGCGAGTGGTTGACTGTCCGGGGGGTAGCGTTAGATCTAGACCAGGGAAGTGCACATGATGACGGCCGCTCCTAAACCGAGGGCGTCTTCGCCTCTCTAACAGTTTCTCCCTACTCCGCGATACACCCGCTGAGAAGCCAGTTCTGGTTATTGGGAGCCTCTATACTGCGATATGTGAAGCCAGCCCCCGGCCCGGCTACAGTAGGCGCCTAACGGTCATATGTGTCCCCGGGGCTGGAGCGGGCGATATAGAAACCCATCTAAAGCTGCTGGCAAAAAGAACCGTAAATACAGTAAGATCATACTTCACGTAGGTGGTAATGGTCGTAAATCGGAGATCACTAAAATGAATGTTGAGTCACTTTGTGCATACGCGCAAAGACAATGTCGGACTCAGTAGTTTTCTCTGGACCCCTGCCAAACCTGACCAATGATGAAATGTACAGCCGTACGTCATCCTTCCACCGCTGGTTGTCGGGGTGGTGCCCAGCTAATGATGTGGGCTATGTGAATAACTGGAGGGCGTTCTGGGGAAAGCCTGGTCTGATTGAGAGAGACGGCATTCATCCCACCTTGGGACGGTGCCGCTCTCATATCAAAACATCTGAACGAATTTATCAGACATAAACCATGACAACCCAAGTTTGATATTAGTAATCAGAGGTGCATTGCTCACGCGCCCTCTGTGCTTCCGTTGGAACAGTTCGCCCACTCATAGTCTAATAAGCACGGTGTCTGTCCCCGGCTCAGATCGGTTAAATCAAAGGTAAACAAAAGATGCGCTATACTTAACAACCTAATTGGAATTAAAACGACTGCAATAGAACAAAATAGGAAAATTAGATGTGGACTATTAAATATTAGATCTCTGTCTTCTAAAGCAGTATTGGTAAAACGCGAGTTGATATCAGATAATAAAATTTGATTTATTTTGTCTTACTGAAACCTGGCTGGGCCATGAAGACTATGTTAGTCTAAATGGAGCCACTCCTCCCAGCCATATTAATACTCAAATTCCTAGAGGCTCAGGCCGAGGAGGGGAGTTGCAGCCATCTTTGATGCAAGCCTGTTAATTACTCCTAAACCTAAATTACATTATAACTCATTTGAAAGTCTTGTTCTTAATCTTTAACATCCAAAATGGAAAACATTACAGCCAATTATATTCGTTGTTATTTACAGGGCTCCAGGTCCCGTATTCTGAATTTTTATCTGAATTCTCAGAGTTTTTATCATGTTTAGTCCTTAAATCAGACCAAGTACTTCTTGTAGGTGATTTTAATATCCATGTGGACGTTGACAATGACAGCCTTAGTACTGCTTTCAACTCATTACTGGATTCAATCGGTTTCAGTCAGAAGTGTGCACAAGGCGACGCACTGTTTTAACCACACCCTCGACCTTGTGCTGGCGTATGGTATTGAAATTGAGGATTTAATAATATTTTCGCGAAATTCGGTATTATCAGATCATTCTTTAATCACTTTCGAATTCTTACTACCTGATTATATTAAATTAGATAAAAGCTCCTACACCAGATGCTTATCTGACAGTGCTATAGCTAAATTTAAAGAAGATATTCCAACAGCATTCGACTCTATGTCATGCCTACCATAACAGAGGACCTGTATGTTAACCTCAGTCCCTCTCAAATTGATGCATTTGTAGACGGTGTTACGACATGCCTACGGACGACCTTAGACTCCGTCGCTCCCTGAAAAGAAAAGAGATGAGAGCAAAGGGAAACTAGCACCTTGGTATAACTCCCAATACGCGGAATTAAAACAAATCTCGCGAAACCTCGAATGTAAGTGGCGTTCCACCAAGGTGGAAGAATTCTGGATTTGGATGCAAGAAAGTCTCAAAACCTATAGGAAGGCCCTAAAGAAGGCCAGATCAGACTATTACTCATCACTAATAGAAGAAAACAAGAACAACCCAAGGTTTCTTTTCAGCACTGTCGCCAGGCTGACAGATAGCCACAGCTCTACTGAGCCATCTATTCCTCTAGCTCTGAGTAGTGATGACTTCATGAGCTTCTTCAATGATAAAATTACAACAATTAGAGATAAAATTCATCACCTTTTACACTCAACTTCTAACGGTTCACCTTTAAACGCAGAGTCGTTAGAAATAAAGACTAGTCTCGACATATACTTAGACTGCTTTTATCCTATAGACCTTCAACAATTAATGTTAAAGATATCCTCAGCTAAGCCATCTACCTGTCTCTTGGACCCCATCCCAACGAGACTACTCAAAGAAGCATTACCTGTGGTTAACACCTCATTACTAGATATGATCAATATGTCTCTATTAACAGGTTATGTACCACAGTCATTTAAAGTAGCTGTGATAAAACCTCTTCTGAAAAAACCCACCCTGGATCCTGAGGTCTTAGCAAACTATAGACCTATATCTAACCTTCCCTTTCTATCCAAGATCCTTGAGAAGGTGGTTGCTAATCAGTTATGTGATTTTCTACATAGCAATAGTTTATTTGATGACTTTCAATCAGGATTTAGAAAGAATCATAGCACAGAGACGGCACTGGTGAAAATTACTAACGACCTTTTAACTGCTGCGACAAAGGTCTTGTCTCCATTCTTGTTTTACTAGATCTTAGTGCTGCATTTGACACTATTGACCATTCAATCCTGTTACAGAGATTGGAACACTTGGTTGGCATTAAAGGAATTGCTCTGAGTTGGTTTAGGTCCTATTTCTCTGATCGATCTCAATTTGTGAATGTTAATGATAAATCCTCCAATGCACGCTAAAGTTAGCCATGGGGTTCCTCAAGGCTCAGTGCTTGGACCAATTCTATTCTCCTTATATATGCTTCCTCTAGGCAATATTATTAGAAAACACTCAATTAACTTTCACTGTTATGCGGATGACACCCAATTATACTTGTCAATCAAACCAGACGAAACCAGTCAGCTAGCTAAATTTCAAGCGTGCATTAAGGATATAAAATCCTGGATGACCTATAATTTTCTGATGTTAAACCCTAACAAAACTGAAGTTATTGTGCTGGGCCCTAAACACCTCCGAACTTCATTATCTAGAGATATAGCTACTCTGGATGGTGTTGCCCTGGCCTCCAGCACCACGTTAGAAATTTAGGAGTTAACTTTGATCAGGATATATCCTTTAATGCCAATCTAAAACAAACCTCAAGAACAGCCTTTTTTCATCTTTGTAACATTGCCAAAATTAGGAATATCCTGTCTCAAAACGACGCTGAAAAACTAGTCCATGCATTTGTTACTTCCAGGCTGGACTATTGTAATTCCCTACTGTCAGGTTGCTCAAATAAGTCTGTTAAGACTCTCCAGCTGATCCAGAATGCTGCAGCGCGTGTTCTCACAAGAACTAAGAAAAGAGATCATATTTCTCCTGTATTAGCTTCTCTGCATTGGCTTCCTGTTGAATCCAGGATAGAGTTTAAAGTCCTTCTCTTGACCTACGGCCTCTAAATGGTCTAGCACCATCATATCTAGAAGAGCTCCTAATACCCTATTGTCCCACTAGAGCACTGGCGGCTCCCAGAATGCAGAGTTACTGGTGGTACCTAGAGTCTCTAAAAGTAGAATGGGAGCTAGAGCCTTCAGTTATCAGGCTCCTCTCCTATGGAACCAGCTCCGATCTGGGTTCGGGGGCAGAAACTGTCACCTCATTCAAGAATGAACTTAAAACTCTCCTATTTGATAAAGCTTATAGTTAGGGTAGGGAGTTGCAGTGTTTACCTAACTGGCCCAACTGCTCCTCTTCATAATTGTTAGATTAATAATACATAACAAAGTAGAGGGAGGCGGGCCAGCCAAGCCAGATCCGCGGGGGAGAGTTCTAAGCCCGAAAAGCTACCTCTCCTTATGGCCTGTGTTATAGTTACGCTGTTATAGTTCTAGACTGCCGGGGGACTTCCTTCCTTTGACACACTGAGCTGCTCTCTCCTCTCCCTTTCTATTACTGTTACTATTACTATTACTATTTGTGTGCAGCCCGTCCCAGAAATGCTTGTTACTAATCCTAGCTTCTGGGGAGTTTACTCCCCGGAGTCCTTATGCTTTTTTCCCCCAGCGTATTTCCTTGGAGAACGTTGGCACCAAGATCCTGGTTGCAGCTGTCGCCGTGGTCCTGCGTTACTCCCTGCTGAAACTCAGCGTGCCCGCCTGCAATGGCATGCTGCTGCGTCACTGCTGAACAAAGGGTTTTTAGAACTGCTCCAATTTTCCAGGGTTTATTGAAATTCATGCAGTTCAATGTCTTTGGCCTGAATCCTGGCATTGATGTACCGAAGATTTCAAATTTTATTCATCAGTCCATGGCACCTTTTCCAGTCTTCAGTAGTCCATTGTGATGTTTTCTTGGTCAGGCAAGCCTCTTTCTTATTCACGACATCTTAGCAATGGCTTTCTTGCTGCATCGACCTATCAAACCTGCAGCTCAGTCCTCTCTTTGATTGAAACTTCAAGCTGTGCTTGTCCACCGTAGTATCCATAAAGCTGTTGACTCAAACTTGTCTTCTGATTCTGTTGTGACCTCTTTCTGTCAGAGTTTCCCCAGTTTCTAAGTGCCCTTTTGATGGTGAAGAATACTGTACTCACTGACACCTTGACTTTCTTCTGTAATTTCTCTGTAGGAAGACCGACATTCTTAAACGTGTTGCCGGTAAGGTGTGTCTCTCTTCCGCACCCAGCCACAGAGCCAAAAATGCATGAACACAATAAAGCCAAGAATAATAAACAGGATAACAATAGGTGGAATAGCTGCAGAACAAAACATCCCCAATAAAACCCAATAACAATAGGTGGAATGAGGTAGAACAAAGACACCTAAATCCGCAGTAAAATGCATGCGCAAAAATGCGTGGGAATGCTGAATAGCTGAACTGCCAAAGCCAACTGGATGAATAGCTGAAACTGTAAGAAGAAGCTGAAATAGTGAGAATAGCTGAAAAAGTGGAAATGCAATAAAAAGTTGACTTTAAAAGCTGAAAATGACAAAATATGTAGAAGATTGTGAAGTCTTTAGCTGAAGCTGAAGAATAGTTGAAAAAGTGGAAATCGGTCCAATAAGTTAAAGAAAGTTAAGAGAGGGAGGGAGGAGGGATGGAGAAAGAAGAAGAGAGAGAGAAAAAAGAGAAAGAAACAGGGAGAGAGGGAGGGAGAAGGCTGGATGAGAGAGAAGGAGAGAGAGAGAAAAAGAGAAAGAGACAGGGAGAGAGGGAGGGAGAAGGCGGGATGGAGAGAGAAGGAGAGAGAGAGAAAAAGAGAAAAGAGAGAGACAGAGAGAGAGGGAGGGAGAAGGAGGGATGGAGAGAGGAGAGAGAGAGAGGGAGGGCGAGCAACGGGAGAGAGAAGGAGAGAGAGAGAAAAAAGAGAAAGAGACAGGGAGAGAGGGAGGGAGAAAGGGATGAGAGAGAAGGAGAGAGAGAGAAAAAGAGAGAGAGAGACAGAGAGAGAGGAGGAGAAGGAGGGATGGAGAGGACGAGAGAGGAAAATAGAGAGAAAAGGGGAGAGAGAGAGAGAAAAAAAGAGAAACAGAGAGATAGAGAGGGAGGGAGAAGGGAGGAGAGAGAGGAGAGAGGAGAGAGAGAGAGAGAAGAGGAGGGGGAAGGAGAAGGAGGGATGGAGAAAGAAGAAGAGAGAGAGAAAGAGAAAGAGACAGGAGAGGAGAGAGCAGGAGAGAGAAGGAGAGAGGGAAGAAAGAGACAGGAGGAGGAAGAAGGACGAGAGAAGAGAGAGAGAAAGAGAAAGAGAGAGACAGAGAGAGGAGGAGAAGGAGGGAGAAAAAAGGAGACGAGAGAGAAAAGAGAAAGAAAGAAAGAGAGAGAAGGAGAAGGAAGAAGAAAAAGTGAAAAAAGAGAGAAGAAAAGAAAGGAGGAGAGGAGAAGGAGACGAGAGGAAAAGAGAAAGAGGACAGAGAGAAAAAGAGAAAGAGACAAGAGAGGAAAGAGAGGATGGAAGGATCCGAGGACGAGAACCAGAGTGGAGGGATGGACACCCAGACCAGTGATGGAAAGGCAAAAAAACACAGAAGGAGCATGAAAAGCGAAACAGTGGAGAGGAGAACACACAAATGACGGAATCTTGAGCACCATAAGGAAGTGGAATGGATAAAATGCCAACAAGAAGAACGACACACAGAAGAAAGAAAGAGAGGAGGAGGAGCAAAAGAGGGACAAGGACAGAAGGAAAAGAAGAGAAGGAAAGAGAGGAAAGAAGAGAATGAAGAAAGAGGAAAGAAAAGGAAGGATAGAAAGAGAAAGGAGGAAAGAAAGAAAAGAGAGAATAGAAAGAGGAAAAAGGAAGACAACAGAGAAGAGGAGGAGGAAGAGAAAGAAGAGAAAAGAGTGAAGGAAGAGAAAGGGCAAAAAGAGCAGGGACAGAAAGAAAGAAAGAGGAAAGAAGAAAGAGGAGAGAGGACAGAGGAAAGAGGACAGAGGAAAAGAGGACAGAAAGAGGAAAGAGAACAGAGAGAACAGAAAGAGGAAAGAAAGAGGAAAGAGGACAGAAAGAGGACAGAAAGAGGAAAGAGGACAGAGAAAGGAAGAAAGAGGAAAGAGGAAAGAGGAGAGAGACAAAAGAGGAAAGAGAACAGAGAGAAAAGAAGGGAAAGAAGAAAGAGGAAAGAGGACAGAGGACAGAGATGAAAGAGAACAGAGAGCGAGACGAGAAAGAGGAAAGAAGAAAGAGAAAAAAAAAAAAGAGGAAAGAGGAAAGAGAACAGAGAGCCTAGAGGACAGAAAGAGGAAAGAGGACAGAAAGAGGAAAGAGAGTGAGAGGACAGAAAGAGGAAAGAGGACAGAAAGAGGACAGAAAGAGGAAAGAGGACAGAGAACAGAGAGGAAACAGAACAGAGAGCGAGACGATGGAAAGAGGAAAGAAGATAGAAAGAAAAAAGAGGACAGAAAGAAGAAAGAGGACAGAAAGAGGAAAGACAAAAGAGGACAGAAAGAGAGCAGAGGACAGACAGACAGACAGACAGAGACCAGGACTGAGACCAGGACAGAGACCAGAGGACAGACAGACAGACCAGAACAAGAGAATAGAACAGAGAAGACAGACAGACAGAAGTGGAAGGCAACAGATCTAGACTACTGTTCATATTACTGCCTGTAGTATCTGTATAGACTACTGTTCATATTACTGCCTGTAGTATCTGGGTGTGTCTGTGAAAGTGTTGTCATGGTAACGAATGGCCAGTGGATATGTTTATAAACTTGCTTTGATGTCTGTAATCAAGTTGATGAGCAACACCTGCTGAATCTGTCAGCTGTGCTTCAGCTATTCAGAGTCCCTGAGAGCGAGCTCTCAAACAAAGCCTCACAGTGGCAAAATGATAACGGCTATCAGTCAAATGACGTGATCCTGAGCACCACAAGGCCTTTGTGAACGTATCGGTATAAAATGTATATGGATAAACGTAAAAATGTGGTCGTATCAGCGATTTCCAAAATTGGTTCGTTCAGTGTTTCGCTGGGAAATATCCACGAGTTTTAACATTGGAGCAAATGGAGATAGATTTGGACATCTTTTCATTTGGAAGCTCAACCAGCCAAAAGTAAAAGGCGTATCACAAAACTGAGCAGATTTTCTGAAACTAGACAAAAATACCTACGTTTTGATGTATAAATTGTGTATCACAAGTAGAAAATGTTGGCGTGAGAGCAATTTAAGCAGCAGGGACAAAAATATTTTTTTTAAGGCTCTGTGCTCTAGCTATGATGTCATCCACTCTAAGCAGCGCAATACACACTCTGTTTAATCGATAAAATGTCCTGAAATGATCACTAAACTTAAACAGCTTTTTCACAAAAAATGTAAAAGGTATCAAACTGAAAAGCCATAGCCTGATAGCTGAATATCTTGTGAACATTTTAAAGTTTGTTTGGCGTCTGTAGGTGAAAGTATGAAGGAGCTGAAAATTTTGGGAGCGGAAGATTTTAAGGAGTTGAAGGCTGCTCTCATTGACTTTAATGTTAAAAAAAGTGTTAAAAAGCTTAAAATTTAAAAAAGTATAAATAGTAGAAAAAAAGTTGAAGAAGTCCCATCGTTAGCTGAAAGAGCTGAACATTTGAAAAGTTGAATGGTTTAAATAGGTGAAAGTATGCAGAAGTTACAGAGAGCCATAAAACGTACGGAAGAGGGAATAATAAGAACTAGAAAATGCATTTCCTGCAGAAAATGCGTGGGAATGCTGAATAGCTGAATTGCTAAAGCTAAACTGGTTGAATAGGTTAAATCCATAAGAAAAAGTTGAAGTAGTGAAAATAGTTGAAAAAGCGGAAATCGGTTTAATAAGTATGAATATCATTAAAAAGTTAAAAGTTTATGCTAAACTGAACTGTTTGCTTTAAAGGTTGAATAATGACAAAATATGTAGAACATTGTGAGGTCTGAGTAGATTTTCTAACTGATAATGACTCATATATGCAGAAATATGAAACAAATTAATACTGTTATACTGTTAAAGATGAAAGTTGAAAAGGCTGAAAGAAGAAATATTTTCATTATTATCAGATGTATACTGCATAGAACGAAAAAGCATCAATCCAGCTGAGATGTGAAATATATTAGGTGAAAAGAATGGGGCTGAACAAGAAGAAAGAGAGGAAAGAGAGAGGGAGAGAAAGAGAGAAGAAAGGAGAGCAGGAGAGAAGAGACGAGAAGAGAGAAGAGAGAGGAGAGAAAGAGAATAAAGAGAGAAGGAGAGAGAGAGGAAAGAGAGGAGAGGAAAAGAAAGATAGCAACTTTGACTAAAAAGGCTGAACGTTTAAAGACTTTGTATTATTATCAGCCATATCCATTGCATAGAACAAACAAGCATGACCCTAAAGAGCTGAGAGGTGGATATATTGGCTGAAAAGAAACGGGCTATATACATGGATGAAATCACAAATGACCCTGGAGGGAGAGACAGAAGGAGGAAGGGGAGAGAGAGGGAGTGAGAGAGGAAGGGGAGAGAGAGACAGAGAGAGAAGGAGTGGGAAAGGAGAGAGAGTTTGAGAAGGATGGAGGGAGGGAGAGACAGAGGGAGGTAGAGACAGAGGGAGGGGTGACTAAAAAGGAAGGAAGGAGGGGAAGAGAGGAGGGAGGAAGAGAAAAGAGAAAGAAGGAAGGAGGGAGGCATAGAGAAAGAGGGGGAGACAAGAGGGAGGGATACAGACAGAGGGAGGGAGGGAGACACAGACAGATAAGGAGACAGACAGACAGACAGACAGACAGAAGTGGAACGCAAATGATCTAGCCTGATGATCATAGTTAGTCTAGTTAGTTGACTCCTACAGCAAGCCTGGAGTAATCAGTAGACTGTCTGTGAAAGGGTTGTCATGGTTACTAAGAGCCTGACCCATGTTTATAAACATCTCTTTGATCCGATAACGATCACACCTGGTCTTAATATGTCTCCTGTAGTACACCGCAGCACTTCAGACACTGAGAGCAAGCTCTCAAACAAAGCCTCGGACTGGAAAAACTATAAAGGCTATCAGTCAAATGATGTGATCCTGAGCACCACAAGGCCTTTGTGAACGTATCGGTATAAATTTATATGAATAAACGTGTGGTCATATCAACGATTTCAAAAAGTGGTTCGTTCAGTGTTTCGCTGGGAAATATCCACAAGTTTTAACATTGGAGCCAATGAAGAATGAAATGGACCTCTTGTCATTTGGAAGCTCGCTGAGCCAAAAGTATGAGACGTATTGCATAACTGAGCGGATCTTCTGAAACTAGACAAAAATACCTACGTTTTGATGTATAAATTGTGTATGACAAGTAGAAAATGTGGGCGTGAGAACAATTTAAGGAGCAGGGACAAAGATAATTTTTTTGAAGCTTCACCTTCTAGCTGTGATGTCATCCACTCTAGCAAGCGCAATACACACACTGTTTAATCGATAAAATTTCCTGAAATGATCACTGAACTTAAACAGCTTTTTCACAAAATATGTAAAAGATATCAAACTGAAAAGTAGACCCCGGATAGCTGAATATTTTGTGAACATTTTAAAGTTTGTTTGGTTTCTGTAGGTGAAAGTATGAAGGAGCTGAAAATTTTGGGAGTGGAAGAAGATTTTAAGGAGTTGAAGGCTGCTCTCATTCACTTCAATGTTAAAAAAAGTGTTAAAAAGCTTAAAATTTTAAAAAGTATAAATAGTAGAAAAAAAGTTGAAGAAGTCCCATCATTAGCTGAAATAGCTGAACATTTGAAAAGTTGAATGGTTTAAATAGGTGAAAGTATGCAGAAGTTACAGAGACCAAAAACATACGAAATAATAATAAAGCGAAGAATAATAAAGAACAGAAGTGAAAATGCATTTCGCGGAAAATGCGTTGGAATACTGAATAGAATTGAGTTGAAAGCTAAACTGTATGAATAGCTTAAATCTGTAAGAAGAAGTTGAAATAGTGAGAATAGTTGAAAAAGGGAAATCGTTAAAAAGTTGGCTTTAAAAGCGTGAAAAATGACAAAATATGTAGAACATTGTGAAGGCCTCTTTGGGCTGAAGAGAAGAGTTGAAAAGTGGAAATTGGTTCAATAAGTTAAAGAAAGTAAGAGAGGGAGGGAGGAGGGATGGAGAGAGAAGAGAGAGAGAAAAAAAGAGAAAGAAACAGGGTAGAGGGAGGGAAAGAGAGGATAAGAGAGAAGGAGAGAGAGAAAAAGAGAGAGAGACAGAGAGAGAGAGGGAGGGAGAAGGAGGAATGGAGAGAGGACAGAGACAGAGAAAAAGAGAAAGAGACAGAGAGGGAGGGAGAAGGCGGGATGAAAGAGAAGGAGAAGAAAAAAGAGAGAGAGAAACAAAGAGAGATGGAGGGATGGAGAGAGGACAGAGAGAGGGAGGGAGGGAAGGATGGAGAGAGAGAGAAAAGAGAAGGAGAGGGGAGGGAGAAGGCGGGATGAGAAGAAGGAGAAAGAAAAAAGACAGAGAGAGACAGAGAGAGATGGAGGGATGGAGAGAGGACAGAGAGAGAGAAAGGAGAGAGAAACAGAGAGAGAGAGAGAAAGAAAAGAGAAACAGAGATAGAGAGGGAGGGAGAAGGCGGGATGGAGAAAGAAAGAGAGAGAGACAAGAGAGGGAGGGATGGAGAGAGGACAGATAGAGGGAGAAGGAGGGATGGAAAAAAAAAAGGAGAAACAGGGGGAGAGAAGAGAAAGAAAAAGAAACAGAGAGATAGAGAGGGGAAAAGAGAAGACAGTCAGAGAGAAGTGGAAGACCACAGACTACTGTTCATATTACTGCCTGTAGTATCTGTATAGACTACTTTATATTACTGCCTGTAGTATCTGTATAGACTAGTGTTCATATTACTGCCTGTAGTATCTGTATAGACTACTGTTCATATTACGCCTGTAGTATCTGTATAGAGTACTGTTCATATTACTGCCTGTGTATCTGTATAGACTACTGTTCATATTACCGCCTGCCTGTATACTGGGTGTGTTGTGAAAGTGTTGTCATGGTAACCATGGCCTGGGAATGTTTCTAAACATGCTTTGATGTCTGTAATCAAGTTAACGAGCCCCCCGCCCCCTCACCGCTGAATCTGTCTGCGTGCTGTGCTTCAGCTATTCAGAGTCCCTGAGAGCGTGTCTCAAATAAAGCCCCAGGCTGGCGGAAACTATAACCGCTATCAGTCAAATAGAGATCCTGAAAAGCACCACAAGCTTTGACGTAACGGTATAAAAAAATTTATATGGATAAATGTAAAAATGTGGTCATATCAGCGATTTTAAAAAGTGGTTCGTTCTGCGCGGGTTAAATATGCAGGACTTTTATCATTGTTGCGGATTGATGAAATATGTGTTTACTACATCATTTGGAAGCTTGCTGAGCCCAAAAGTATAAGAAAATGCGCACAGAGCAGATCGTCTGAAACTAGACAAAAATGCCTACGTTTTGTTGTATAAATTGTGTATGACAAGTAGATATTGTGGGCGTGAGAGCAATTTGAGAAGAAGGGACAAAGATAATTTTTTTTAAGCTTCACACTCTGAATGATGACATCATCACTCTAAGAAGCCACACACACACTCTGTTTAAAAATCCTGAAAAGATCACTAAACTTAAAAGGCTTTTTCACAAAAACTGTAAAAGATATCAAACTGAAAGTAGACCCCGGATAGCTGAATATTTTGTGAACAGTTTAAAGTTTGAATCACGTCTGTAGGTGGAAGAATGTAGGAGGAGATACATTTTGAAGCAGAAGAAGATTTTAAGGAGTTGAAGCTTGCTCTCATTGACTTCAATGTAAAAAAAAGTGTTAAAAAGCTTAACATTTTAAAAAGTATAAATAGTAGAAAAAAAGTTAAAGAAGTCCCATCATTAGCTGAAAGAGCTGAACATTTGAAAAGTTGAATGGTTTAAATAGGTGAAAGTATGCAGAAGTTACAGAGAGCCAAAAAACGTACGGAAGAGGGAATAATAAACTAGAAAATGCATTTCCTGCAGAAAATGCGTGGGAATGCTGAATAGCTGAATTGCTAAAGCTAAACTGGTTGAATAGCTTAAATCCGTAAGAAGAAGTTGAATTAGTGAAAATAGTTCGGAATTTCATTAAAAAGTTAAAAGTTTATGCTAAACTGAACTGTTTGCTTTAAAGGTTGAATAATGACAAAATATGTAGAACATTGTGAGGTCTGAGTAGATTTTCAAACAAAAAAAAACCAAAAAAAAAAAAAAAAAAAACAAATTAATACTGTAATGCTGTTAAAGATGAAAGTTGAAAAGGCTGAAAGAAGAAATATTTTTATTATTAAAGCTGCGAGCAGCGATGGACGGGCCCTCGCGCCTCTGCGCGCGTCGGGGTTACCGGGCGGACGCCGCTCCTTGTGACCGTGCATTCGCGCGGCACTCAGACGCCGCAAACCGTCACCAATGAAAAGGGAACTCCCCGCCGAGTTCAACGATAGCTCACACAAGACTCTACGTCATACGGTTCATTAGTTGTGAAAGGGGGCATGGCTAAAGCGTCCACGGGTCCAACCATCACCAATTAAAAATGAAGCCTCTGCTGAGATGAATGATACCTCACACAAGACTCTACCTTAAATGGGTCAGAATGTATGAAAGGGGGCGTGGCTTAAACATAGGGGACGGGCCAAACCATCACCAATGAAGAAGGAAGTCTCTGCTGAGTTCAATGATACCTCACACAAGGGTATACCTTAAACGGTTCAAATGTTACGAAAGGGGGCGTGGCTTATGCATAGGGGGCGGGCCAAACCATCACCAATAAAAAAGGAACTCTCTGCTGAGTTCAATAACACCTCACACGAGACTCTACCTTAAACGGTTCAAATGTTATGAAAGGGGGCGTGGCCTGAGTAAGTGGGCGTGGCCATATTATAGGGGGCGGCTCAGTATCACACGTAGACCACACATTCTGAGTTTCATGCAAATCGGATGATGTTTGTCATATAAGGCAGATTTCCTGTTGCCGGGGGGGGCGCTATGACCAAAAGTCATTTTTGGCCTGTAGGTGTCCTCAGGCCTGGACCCTTGTCCATCGTGAGAAATTTCGGGCAGATATGACAACGTACACTCAAGTTACAACAACTTCTTTGGTCATCGCTAAACACTCAAAATGGCCGCCACGCCACGCCCACACCGTCTGACGAAAAGTTTTTCTTTTAATAACTTTTCATCGCTAAGGTGTTGGGATGGTACAGACCAAGTTTGAAGTCCATCGGATGAAATCTCTAGGAGGAGTTTGTTAAAGTATAGCACCTTGACTTTTAGGCCTACTTCCTGTTGCCACTAGGGGGCGCTATGACTTTAAGTAAATATCGGCCTTTATTTGTCCTCAGGGTTGGACTCTTATGAATCCTGAAAAGTTTCAAGGTAATCGGACAACGTACACTCGAGTTACACCCACTTCCTGTTTCGGCGGCGAAACGCACAAAATGGCCGCCACGCCCTATGACGAAAAGTTTTTCTTTTAACAACCTTTAACATCTTAACCCTGTAAGACCCAAATATAGAAAAACCTAAAAAAAAAATTAAAGAGTTTTAAAAAAAAAATGTTCATATACGTTTTTAGAGAAATGTTGTAATATTGCAACATTGGGCTTAGCTGGGAGCAGAATATCTGTATTTGTACTCAAATTGTCTGAACAATAATTCAGAACAAATAAGGGTTCATTTGCAGGTTTGATTGCTTACTTAGCCCAATAAAGGTATATAACATTAATAATAATCACACAATAGTCATATTTTTTATGAAGTCATTTATTAAAAAAAATATTAAACAAGATAAAACTCTTGCATTTTCTAGCAACTTCTCCATTCCTTTTTTTTCTTTTCATGACTGACTTTCATTGGTTGTGAAAGTCCCAAAAACAGTTCTTGTCCTCTGAAAAGCAAAGGCGAACATCACACTTGCTGCATTGCGTGTTGGTGTATCCTTTATCGCAGTGTCTGCAGCGTCCTCTCCCTGTCTTCCGTGGGAAATGTGCAACTAGGTCCTTGCGTACATCCAATGGGAGGTGTGCACATCTCTTGGACGGTCTCTTCTGAGCATTCAGAGGGCTTCCTGATGTCACTGCCTGTGTTGCTGGGCTCCCTTTGCCTGGAGATGGCCGTCCTCTCTTTGGAGTTTGAAGGGTTGTGTTCACCAGGATGAGAGAGGATGCTAGCTGTGCCTGAAACTGTCTCCTGTTCATTGTCTCTTTGCTAGACATCTTGAGAGCTTTGCAGTCCCGCTTGTAGAGGAGCCAGGCATTGACCACAGCGAGAATGATGGTGTGCCAGAAGATGTACATGTACCAGCGACGGGATTTGATGGGGAACTTGTATTTGGCTGTAAATGAGTCCAACAAATCCACACCTCCCATGTACTTGTTGTAGGCACCAACAATGTAAGGCCTCTCAACTTCAATGTAGGTTCTGTTGGCTTTGTCCCAGCGTTGAATCTTCTGCACAGGTTCAGGTCCAGCAAAGGATGACAGAAGTGTGACGGCCCTGTTGTCATACCATTTGACAGCACAGATGTTGTGATTCCCCTCCACTCTGACGTCATAGCTTCCTCTCCCCTTTTTCTTCAAGCTCTTCTCGTCTTCAAGGTTACAGTTGGGTAGGCGCACCTGCCTGGCTGTTCCCACATAATGAATTCCCCGATCAAGGAGCTTCACTAATAATGGAACACAGGTGAAGTAGTTGTCTGCATACATTTTGTAGTTCTGACCTTCTGGAATTGTGGAAGCAAGTTTCATCACAACATCACCTGACAATCCAAGTTCAGATTTGGCTCGTATTCCGTTGACACTGCCTTGGTAGTCAAATGATGTGATCCTGAGCACCACAAGGCCTTTGTGAACGTATCGGTATAAAATTTATATGAATAAACATAAAAATGTGGTCATATCAGCGATTTCAAAAAGTGGTTCGTTCAGTGTTTCGCTGGGAAATATCCACAAGTTTTAACATTGGAGCCAATGAAGAATGAAATGGACCTCTTGTCATTTGGAAGCTCGCTGAGCCAAAAGTATGAGACGTATTGCATAACTGAGCGGATCTTCTGAAACTAGACAAAAATGCCTACGTTTTGATATATAAATTGTGTATGACAAGTACAAAATGTGGGCGTGAGAACAATTTAAGGAGCAGGGACAAAGATAATTTTTTTGAAGCTTCACACTCTGGATGATGACATCATCACTCTAAGCAGCGCAATACACACTCTGTTTAATCGATAAAATTTCCTGAAATGATCACTAAACCTGATAAAGATATCAAACTGAAAAGTAGACCCCGGATAGCTGAATATTTTGTGAACATTTTAAAGTTTGTTTGGTGTCTGTAGGTGAAAGTATGAAGGAGTTGAAACTTTTGGGAGCGGAAGAAGATTTGTAGGAGTTGAAGCCTGCTCTCATTGACTTTAATGTTAAAAAAAAGTGTTAAAAAGCTTAAGATTTTAAAAAGTATAAATAGTAGAAAAAAAGTTGAAGAAGTCCCATCATTAGCTAAAAGAGCTGAACATTTGAAAAGTTGAATGGTTTAAATAGGTGAAAGTATGCAGAAGTTACAGAGAGCCAAAAAACGTACGGAATAATAATAAGGGCGAAGAATAACTAGAAAATGCATTTCCTGCAGAAAATGCGTGGGAATGCTGAATAGCTGAATTGCTAAAGCTAAACTGGTTGAATAGCTTAAATCCGTAAGAAGAAGTTGAAGTAGTGAAAATAGTTGAAAAAGCAGAAATCGTTTTAATAAGTATGAATTTCATTAAAAAGTTAAAAGTTTATGCTAAACTGAACTGTTTGCTTTAAAGGTTGAATAATGACAAAATATGTAGAACATTGTGAGGTCTGAGTAGATTTTCTAACTGATAATGACTCACATATGCAGAAATATGAAACAAATGAATAATGTAATACTGTTAAAGATGAAAGTTGAAAAGGCTGAAAGAAGAAATATTTTTATTATTATCAGATATATACACTGCATAGAACGAAAAAGCATCAATCTAGCTGAGATGAGATGTGAAATATATTAGGTGAAAAGAATGGGTCTGAACAAGAAGAAAGAGGGGAAAGAGAGAAGGAGAGAAGAAAGGAGAGCAGGAGAGAAGAGGAGAGGAGAGAAGAGTGAGGAGAGGGTGAGGAAAGAGAGGAGAGGAAAAAGAGAGGAAAGACACAAGGAGAGAAATAGAGAAGAAAGAAGAGCATGAGAAGAGAGAGGAGAGAAAGAGAATAAAGAGAGGAGAGAGAGAGGAAAGAGAGGAGAGGAAAAAGAGAGGAAAGATAGAAACATTGAGAATGAGAGCAACTTTGACTAAAATTGACTAAAAAGGCTGAAAGTTTAAATACTTTGTATTATTATCAGCCATATTCATTGCGTAGAACAAACAAGCATGACCCTAAAGAGCTGAGAGGTGGATATATTGGCTGAAAAGAAACGGACTATATACATGGATGAAAGAGGGAGAGAGGGAAAGAGAGAGAGGGGGGAGAGTGAGCGGGGGCATGAGAGAGAGAGGGAGAGACAGAGAGAAAGAGAAGGAAAGAGAGAGAGGGATAGAGAGGGAGAAAGAGGCAGATGGAAAGAAAGAGAGAGAGAGATGGAGAGAGAAAGGAAGAGAGGTAGGGAGAAGGAGGGATGGAGACAGAAGGAGAGAGAGAGAAAAAAGAGACAGACAGGGAGAGAGGGAAAAATAAAGAGAAACAGAGAGATAGACAGGGGGAGAGAGAAGACAGACAGACAGAAGTGGAAGGCAACAGATCTAGACTACTGTTCATATTACTGCCTGTAGTATCTGTATAGACTACTGTTCATATTACTGCCTGTAGTATCTGTATAGACTACTGTTCATATTACTGCCTGTAGTATCTGGGTGTGTGTCTGTGAAAGTGTTGTCATGGTAACCATGGCCTGGGAATGTTTATAAACTTGCTTTGATGTCTGTAATCAAGCTAACGAGCCTGTCACCTGCTGAATATGTCAGCTGTGCTGTGCTGCAGCTATTCAGAGTCCCTGAGAGCGAGCTCTCAAACAAAGCCTCACTGTGGCAACACCATAACGGCTATCAGTCAAATGACGTGATCCTGAGCACCACAAGGCCTTTGTGAACATATCGGTATAAAATTTATATGGATAAACGTAAAAATGTGGTCATATCAGCGATTTCAAAAAGTGGTTTGTTTAGTGTTTCGCTGGGAAATATCCAGGAGTTTGATCATTGGAGCCAATTGAGAAAGAAATGGAGATCTTGTCATTTGGAAGCTCAACCAGTCAAAAGTAAAAGGTGTATCACAAAACTAGACAAAAATACCTACGTTTTGATGTATAAATTGTGTATGACAAGTAGATATTGTGGGCGTGAGAGCAATTTGAGAAGAAGGGACAAAGATAATTTTTTTGAAGCTTCACACTCTGAATGATGACATCATCACTCTAAGAAGCCACACACACACTCTGTTTAATCGATAAAAAATCCTGAAAAGATTACTAAACTTAAAAGGCTTTTTCACAAAAACTGTAAAATGTATCAACCTGAAAGTTAGTAGCCGGATAGCTGAATATTTTGTGAACAGTTTAAATTTTGAATCACGTCTGTAGGTGGAAGAATGTAGGAGGAGATACATTTTGAAGCAGAGGAAGATTTTAAGGGGTTGAAGCCTGCTCTCATTGACTTTAATGTTAAAAAAAGTGTTAAAAAGCTTAAAATTTAAAAAAGTATAAATAGTAGAAAGAAAGTTGAAGAAGTCCCATCATTAGCTGAAAGAGGTGAACATTTGTAAAGTTGAATGGTTTAAATAGGTGAAAGTATGTAGAAGTTACAGAGAGCCAAAAAACGTACGGAAGACGGAATAATAATAAACTAGAAAATGCATTTCCTGCAGAAAATGCGTGGGAATGCTGAATAGCTGAATTGCTAAAGCTAACTGGATAAATAGCTTAAATCCGTAAGAAGAAGTTGAAGTAGTGAGAATAGTTGAAAAAGTGGAAATCGTTAAAAAGTTTAAAGTTGACGCTAAACTGAATTGTTGGCTATAAAAGTTGAAAAATGACAAAATATGTAGAACATTGTGAGGTCTTTAGCTGAAGTTGAAGAATAGTTGAAAAAGTGGAAATCGTTTTAAGAAGTATGAATTTTATTAAACAGCTAAAAGTTGACGCTAAACTGAACTGTTGGCTTTAAAAGTTGAAAAATGACAAAATATGTAGAACATTGTGAGGTCTTTAGCTGAAGCAGAAGAATAGTTGAAAAAGTGGAAATTGGTTCAATAAGTATGAATTTCATTGAAAAGTTGAAGAACACCACTAATAAAATATAATATAATATATAATAATAAAATTATTTCTTGAAATACATTTGTAGAAAAGCGGTAAGCTAAACTGTAAAACTGTCAAAAGTGGAAGTTTCAATAAATTGACTAAAAAGACTTATTATCAGCCATATCCATTGCATAGAACAAACAAGGGAGAAAGAGAGGAATAGAGAGGAAAGGAGAGGAAGAGAGGGAAAGAGAGAGAGAGAGAGAGAGAGGGGGGAGGGAGTGAGAGTGAGAGAGGGATGAGAAGGAGGGATGAGAGAGAAGGAGAGAGAGAGAGCGAGAGAGAGGGGAGAGAGAGAGGGGGACAGGGGAGAGAGAGGGGAGAGAGAGAGGGGGGATGAGAGAGAGGGGGGAGAGAGAGAGAGGGGATGAGAGAGAGAGGGAGAGAGAGAGAGGATAGAGAGGGAGAGAGAGGCAATGGGAAAGAAAGAGACAGAGAGAGAGAGAGGGAAAGACAATGATAGAGAGAGAGAAAGGAAGAGAGAAAGAGAGAGAGAGGATAGAGAGGGAGAGATAGGCAAAGGGAAAGAACGAGACAGAGAGAGAGAGTGAAAGAGAGTGATAGAGAGAGAAAGGAAGAGAGAGGGGGAGGGAGAGAGAGGGAGGAGGGATGCAGAGAGGAAAGAAAAAAAAAAAAAGAGAGGGATAGAGAGAAAGAGAGAGAGAGACAAGAGGGGGAGAAACAGACAGACCAGAACAAGAGAATAGGAAGAGAGAAGACGGACTAAAGTTCATACCCCCGTAGAATGGGTCATGTCATGGTAACGACTGGCCAGTGAATGAAAGGAAGTAGTGAGAGTAAGTGGAAAGTAGTTAAAGATGGATTTCATTTAAAAGCTAAAAGTTGACGCTAAACTGAACTGTTGGCTTTAAAAGTTGAAAAATGACAAAATATTTAGAACATTGTGAGGTCTGAGAGGGAGAGACAAAGAGAGAGAAAGAGAAGGAAAGAGAGAGAGGGGGATAGAGAGAGAGAGAGATGGAAAGAGAGAGAGGGAGATGGAAAGAGAGAGAAAGAGAGGGAGAGAGAGGGAACGAAAGAGAGATGGAGAGAGAAAGAAGAGAGGGGGGAAGAGAGGGAGGGAGAAGCAGGGATGAAGAGAGATGGACAGAGAAAGGAAGAGAGATGGGAAGAGAGGGAGGGAGAAGGAGGGATGAAGATAGGAGAGAGAGAGAAAAAAAGAGAGAGAGAAAGAGAGAGGGAGGAGAGGAAAGAAAGAGAGAGAGAGGGAGAGGGAGAAAGAAAAGAAAGAGGAGGGAGGAAGGAAGACAGAGGGGAAGGGAGACAGGAGGAAGACAAAGCAGGAGACAGCGAGAGACGGAGAATGAGGGAGGAGGGAGACAAAAACAAAAAACAGAGGAGGGACGGAGAGAGAGAAGGAGGGAGGGAGAGAGACAGACAGATTAGGAGAAAGACAGACAGAAGTGGAAGGCAACAGATCTAGACTACTGTTCATATTACTGCCTGTAGTATCTGGGTGTGTGTCTGTGAAAGTGTTGTCATGGTAACGAATGGCCAGTGAATATGTTTATAAACATGCTTTGATGTCTGTAATTAAGTTGATGAGCAACACCTGCTGAATCTGTCAGCTGTGCTTGCCAGCTATTCAGGAGTCCCTGAGAGCAGCTCAAACAAAGCTTCACAGTGGCAAAACGATAACTGCTACAGTCAATTGACGCCATCCTGAGCAACCACAAGGCCTTTGTGAACGTATTGGTAAAAATTTATAGATAAACGAAAAATGTGGTCATACAGCATTCAAAAGTGGTTGCTCAGTGTTTCGCTGGGAAATACCAAGAAGTTAACATTGGAGCCAATGGTAAGAAATGGACTCTTGTCATTTGGAAGCTCAACCAGCCAAAAGTAAAAAGGCGAATCACAAAACTGGAGCAGATTTACTAAACTAGACAAACATACCTACGTTTTGATGTATAAACTGTGTATGACAAGTAGATATTGTGGGCGTGAGAACAATTTATTGAGAAGGGACAAAGATAATTTTTTAGAAGCTTCACCCTCTAGCTATGACATCATCCACTCTAGCACACGCAATACACACTCTGTTTAATCGATAAAATTTCCTGAAATGATCATGATGTAGAACAGCATTCCCCCAACTAGAAAATGCATTTCCTGCAGAAAATGCGTGGGAATGCTGAATAGCTGAATTGCTAAAGCTAAACTGGATGAATAGCTCAAATCCGTAAGAAGAAGTTGAAGTAGTGAGAATAGTTGAAAAAGTGGAAATCGTTCAAGTTCAAAGTTGAAGCTAAACTGAATTGTTGGCTATAAAAGTTGAAAAATGACAAAATATGTATTACATTGTGAGGTCTTTAGCTGAAGCTGAAGAATAGTTGAAACACAGCTCTTACTGACAGAAAGAGGAAAGAAGAAAGAGGACAGAAAGAGGAAAGAAAGAGGACAGAAAGAGGAAAGAGAACAGAGAGCGAGAGGACAGAAAGAGGACAGAGGACAGAGATGAAAGAGAACAGAGAGCGAGACGATAGAAAGAGGAAAGAAGAAAGAACAGAAAGAGGACAGAAAGAGGAAAGAAGACAGAAAGAGGAAAGAAAGAAGAAAGAGGACAGAAAGAGGAAAGAGGACAGAGGACAGAGATGAAAGAGAACAGAGAGCGAGACGATAAAAAGAGGAGAGAAAGAGGAAAGAGGACAGAGGACAGAGATGAAAGAGAACAGAGAGCGAGACGATAGAAAGAGGAAAGAAGAAAGAACAGAAAGAGGAGAGAAAGAGGAAAGAGAACAGAGAGCGAGAGGACAGAAAGAGGACAGAAAGAGGACAGAGGACAGAGATGAAAGAGAACAGAGAGCGAGACGATAGAAAGAGGAAAGAAGAAAAAACAGAAAGAGGACAGAAAGAGGAAAGAGAACAGAGAGCGAGAGGACAGAAAGAGGAAAGAAGACAGAAAGAGGAAAGAAAGAAGAAAGAGGACAGAAAGAGGAAAGAGGACAGAGGACAGAGATGAAAGAGAACAGAGAGCGAGACGATAGAAAGAGGAAAGAGGACAGAAAGAGGAAAGAGGACAGAGGGATGAAAGAGAACAGAGAGCGAGACGATAGAAAGAGGAAAGAAGAAAGAGAACAGAAAGAGGAGAGAAAGAGGAAAGAGAAAGAAGAGAGGACAGAAAGAGGAAAGAGGACAGAAAGAGGAAAGGAGGAAGAAAGAGAAAGAGGACAGAGAGAAAGAGAACAGAAAGAGGAAAGAAAAAAGAAAAAGAGGACAGGAAAGAGGAAAGAAGAAGAAGAAAGAAGAAAGAGGAAGAAAGAGGAAAGGAAAGAAGAAAGAGAGAAAGAAGAAGAAAGAGGACAGAAAGAGGAAAGAGAGAGGACAGAAAGAGGACAGAAAGAGGAAAGAGGACAGAAAGAGGACAGAAAGAGGAAAGAGAGTGAGAGGACAGAAAGAGGAAAGAGGACAGAAAGAGGACAGAGAAAGAGAGGAAACAGAACAGAGAGATGGATAGAAAGAGGAAGAAAGAGAAAGAAAGAGAAAGAGGGACAGGAAAGAGGAAAGAGAAAAAGAGGAAAGAAGAAAGAGGAAGAAAGAGGGAAAGAGAGGACAGAAAGAGGAAAGAAGGAAAGAAAGAGAGAAAAGAAAGAGAAAGAAGAAAAAAGAAAAGAAGAAAGAGGACAGAAAGAGGAAAGAGGAAACAGAAAGAGGAAAGAAAGAAGAAAGAGGACAGAAAGAGGAAAGAGAAAAAAAGAAAAAAGAAAAAAAGAAGAAAGAGAAAGAAAGAGGA
Source organism: Perca fluviatilis (assembly GCF_010015445.1). Classification (NCBI taxonomy): domain Eukaryota; kingdom Metazoa; phylum Chordata; class Actinopteri; order Perciformes; family Percidae; genus Perca; species Perca fluviatilis. Next base: position 28,447,440 of record NC_053134.1, on the reverse strand, counting down.
GAGAAAGAGGAAAAGAAAGAGGAGAGGACAGAAAGAGGAAAGAGGACAGAAAGAGGAAAGAGGACAAAAAGAGGACAGAGGAAGAGTGAAAGAGGAAAAGAGAGGACGAAGAAAGAGGAAAGAAGAAACAGAAAGAGGACAGAAAGAGGAAAGAGGAAAAGAGAAGAAAAAGAGGAAAGAAGAAAGAGAGAAAGAAAAAGAGGAAAGAGGAAAGAAGAAAGAGGAAGAAAGAAGAAAGAGAAAGAGGAAGGGACAGAAAGAGGAAAGAGGGACAGAGGACAGAGAGGAAAGAGGACAGAAGAGGAAAGAAAGAAGAAAAGAAAAGAGAAGAAAGAGAAGAAAGAGAAAGAGGACAGAAAAGAGGAAAAGAAAGGACGATAGAAAGAGGAAAGAAGAAAGAGGACAGAAAGAGGAAAGAGAGTGAGAGGACAGAAAGAGGAAAGAAGAAAGAAAACAGAGGACAGAAAGAGGAAAGAGAACAGAGAGCGAGAGGACAGAAAGAGGAAAGAGGACAGAAAGAAGAAAGAGGACAGAAAGAGGAAAGAGGACAGAGATGAAAGAGAACAGAGAGCGAGACGATAGAAAGAGGAAAGAAAGAAGAAAGAGGACAGAAAGAGGACAGAGGACAGAGATGAAAGAGAACAGAGAGCGAGACGATAGAAAGAGGAAAAAAAATGCTGTAGAACAGCATTCCCCCAATAAATAAAATCGAATAACAATAGGTGGAATGCTGTAGAACAGCATTCCCCCAGTAATGGAGAAGCACTTGACCGGCGGCCGCTATGGTTGAAAGAGACTGAGCTCCTACACTCGCCTCCATATTTCATTAAATAACCAGGTCTATTACTTTTTCTTCGACGCCAAATAATTTTGTCTGTTGTCACAGTGACTCGGTGAAATGCCTGCAAGCACAGAAGAGCGGGTCTCGTCGCCTGGGCTGTCTACTCGTTCGGAGAAGTTTGCTAGCATGTCTGTGGCTAATGGAATGGTGGCTAATATGAACACGCTCTCCAATATGGAGGAATTAATCGACCGGGTCGTGGAAAAGCAGCTAAGTGTGCTTATATCAGTGATCTACAGCGCAGTGAAGGGAGGGCTGGCCGAAATTAAGGCCTCGAAGCAACACATCGGGGGAACCTGAGATGCAGGAAAGCATGGTATGTGAGCCGGACCATTCTGACTGCGTCACACTCAAGATCCAGCGGCTTCGGATGCCCAAAGGGATACAACATGAGCTCAGGGATTAAAGTTCTCTGTCGCTAATTTGATTTTAGAAATGCCATATGTGAGATCGATGCAGATCCGATGAGAAAAAATGTGGGTGTGGGGGGGGGCTAAAAATCTTGAATAACATTCACAAAGTTACACATTTCGTTTAGAAAGGTCTTAAATTATGTCTTGTCCTTTCGTAGGATGAAATAATTACCGTAACGTCCTAAATAAATGCCTTGTGTATGTGTGTATGTGTGTGTGTGTGACTTTACAATTTACTCTGTGTGACTGGGATGTAATACGACAGTACAGGTACTATTTACGTCAGTGTTTTTCTTTACACTCTTGACCATGGAGTATGAGCGGACCATGGCGTGGACGCGGGGTGCGCGACGCATGGATGTAGCTAGACTATAACAATAATAACGGCATAACATGGTGTTTTATCTTAAATCCGTGGACATGCTGAGAAAGCTCTGGCCCTAAACATCCAAGCTCAGGCACAAATCAATCAGTTGTCAAGAAAGAAAACAAAACGTCTCGCGCTGTGCTACTAACAAGCTAACGTTAGCTCATCAGTTAGAATGGGCCAACATGGCATCATGACTTTGCGTAAACATACATGCCACTTTTGTAAAGCCAAACGGCTTGAGCTATCCACGTGTATGTCTACGCTGTATACAGCGGATGTAAACATACACACGCAATGACACGCAAAGTTATTGCGAGAACGTGCCGTGCTATCGCGAGAACGTCACACGCATGTAAAAAAAATAAATAAAAAGAACATTGGGAAAGGCTTTAAAAAAAACACAAAAACACGAAAAAACACGACGATGACCAACGTCACACGCTTAGGAAAACAATAAACGGTTGGGTTTAGGAAAGAAACATTGGGGAAGGCTTTTCCTTATTTATTTTTTTTTAAATGCAGTTGATAAATGCCACACGTGGGACGTGATTCCGGCTCTCCTGGGTGAAAGTCCTGTGTTTTACCCATCCGCGGACTTACAGTATGTCCTTTGATACTACTCGCTACGGCGATGTTTCACACGTAATGTAGGTCAATGGAGGCCGAACAGCGTTGATAAACATGCTAAAATGGCATAAGAATTGGCGTGTCATACATACACCACTTTATGAGATCAGTCTGAATGGGTAAGTGTCTGAAGGTCTGGCCAGAGATGTGGACCAGCTGGCGGACGAGGCTGAGAGCAATGTGGCTGAGGTTAGCACAACAAGCGGATCAGCGTGCAAGTCAGTCTAGCGCTAATGAAATGGGGTAGCTGGAAGACCTGCCTGCCGGTTCCTGATCAGCTAGCAATGGAGAGAGGGTTGTGAATAAGACAATGATCGGTGTCGGCAGTGCTCCACCTTTGGTAGGGTATGTTTGAAACGCAGCCAACATGCTAACGCACATTTGACGGTATCACCCAGACGTGCCGATCACTGGGGTGAGAAAAAAAAAACCTGAGCCCAACTCTTTATTCCCGCTAAGCAGCCTTTAGACGCATAAGCAGAACGGGATGAAACAATCACTGAAGCAATTGGCATTTACATTGGCATAATATATTACATTACATATTGTCTTATCTAGCCAAGGTGGAACCAATTGTGACACCTCCATAATGCACACATTTTATTATTTTTTTTTCCGCATATTAGCGTCATAATTTGTGTGCACCTAATGGTAACCACTATTTGGCAAGGCCACTAGCCATCATGGATGCGTTGTTGCTAACAGAAGGCACAGATGTGTCTGAGATAGATAAAACTGTATTTATTTATTGTTATTGTACAAAGATTTTTTTGTTTGAATTTAAATAATAAAAAAATCCTTTCACTGAAAAGTTATATATGTTTTATTATTAGTAGTAGAGCTGTAATCGGGCCTTAAAAGTACGGCCCGAAAAGGCCCGAGCCCAACAGAGTTCGGCCCGAGCCCGACAAGTACATTTTGATTGACGGCTTTTTAAAAGCCCAAAGCCGTTTACAGCCCGACTGTACGAAAGGCCGTCTATCAACAGTCATTAAAGTCTCGGAGAATAGCGCGGACATGCGCTTCACACCGCGAGCGGGCACACGCACCACTCGGCGAAAAAGGGAGAGAAAGAAAAAAGAGACTGCGCCGCACGCACACAGCTCCTTTGTCTTTCGTAAAAAGTGAGTCATTTATACATGTTTTAACATAATTTATTCATGACTAACGGAGGCTATCGGCCACTTGGAAGTTGGAACAAAGAAACAGGCTAAGTCCTCCAGAGACCAGCCTCCGTTTCATCTCCTCAGGATACATTTTCACGCTAATCGAAACGCATCAGCTGACCGCTCATTTACCATGCAACCCGAAGCGCAAGCCCGAGCCCGGCCCGAGCCCGTGTAAAATAATAGAAATTAAGACCAAACCCGACCGAACCCGTCGGGTCCCGTCGGGTTCGGGCAAAGAGCTTCAGCTCTAATTAGTAGCCCTTGAATAAAAACAGTGAAGTCTGGCAAACTTGATTTTATAGATTTGACTTGGTGTTGAATTGCATATTAACAATAAAAAAAATCTCACTTTAAACAATTAGAAAAGTAATTAGAGTGTAAGGTAAAGCCTTTCTACAATATGATTGCTGCAGTGGAAAAGAACAGCAATGGTTAGTCGTGGGATGGTACTGAAATATTGTTTTGTTCATCAGGAAAAGAGAACACTCACTACACTCCCTTTACTTTGCTGTTTGCATTTTGTTGTACATTAAAAACCAATGGGGTGGACTCCGTTTCAGACCCGGCGTACATTTGGCAAGCCACTAAAGGATTTATTAGAGATTTCACATCTTCCTTTGCGGTCAATTTGAAGAAAAAGAGAGAGGCAAGGATTGCGGAGTTGGAAGAATGTTGTAAATCGTTAGAACAGTCTTTAAAGACGTGTTTTTCTAAATCTACATACTCTTTTAGTCACAAATCAAGCAGAGCTAAATGATTTGTTAAGGAGAGCTGAATTCATAATGCACAGAGTGAGACAAAATTACTATTTTAAATAGCTTGCTCTGAAATTAAAACAATGCAAATCCAGAGCTGCTATCGACAGCATCCGCACAGTCAGAGGTATCTCAAGGAATCCTAAAGATATCACAGCCACTTTCCAATCCTTTTATTTAAAGTTGTATGAATCCTCCTGCAATCCAGATCCGACACAGTGCCAAAAGTTCCTGAAAGAGCTAAACCTGCCTTCTTGACCCAGAGGAGGCAAAGGAGGCAATATGTAATGTCCAGATTAAATCGAATAACAACTGTTGGGACCATCAGTGGTGTTAAACCTGATTTTAACCAAAAGGCCTCAGATTAAACAGACCTCTAAAGACAAGACACACATGTGGCACATGTGGACATAGACAAAGAGATCTTGGCCTAAGTGGAAAACCACAGTCCTTGTCACCAAACTACCAGGAGAAGAAGAGTGTAAAATGGCTTCAGGGAGGTTCCTGCAGATAGGGTTCGACGCCTTCAGCTTCACTTTGATTCTCCCATTGGTTCAGAGGTACCATAAACACAGCATGGGGCCTTAAACTATAAAACCCACTGACACACAGAAACAAATGTCTTCCATTGCAACTCCGTTGCTGAAGGGAGCGTGCAAGCGCTTGTGCTAAAACTTCCATTTTCTGGAGAAAGTGGATTTAATTTCGGTGTCCAAAGAGCATCGTGGATCCTATGAAAAACGCACTAGTGTTTTTCATATCTGCAGGAGAAGGACAAACAAAGTTTTTCTTCTATAGTCGACATAGTTCCCCTCCTTCTGCCCTTTTTGGAGGGAAAGTTTCTCTGTGGCTACTGACGAGCGACATGGACCAGTAATGTTCTTTCGTGGAAACCTACGGACTGATGGACTACATACAGTAAGGCTTAGTGTTCTGGGCAGAGATAGAACATAGTATGATTATTAATGTGTAAAGGCTAATGTTGCCATTGTTTACCATTAATGTGATAGATTGATAAGCGCTACTGGTGTGCGTGTGATTTATTAATCTATGATTGTGACCACTGAGTCAAATCTATTTCTGTGAATGTACTCTGATCATGGTGCATTGTTGATATGTTGTGTTGAATATGTAGCTTGTTCAGGCTGTAAATGATACTTTTTGCTTCCTCCACTGCTGAGGAGTTTTAGTTACTGTTCTGCGAGATAATAATCTCCGTTGGTTCGTCTGTTCACAGGCGCGAGGCGACGAGAACGCCACCTCGCGGTCTGTGTAGACCGGCGGAGCTGTGTTATCTCCGCGGAGAATCAGCTGTTTGCACACCGGAATGGTTATAATGAACGTCCCCTCAGTCAGTAGGGCTGGGTATCGTTCAAAATCTTTCGATCCGGTGCCAAATCTTTCGATCCGGTGCCAATTTCGATACCTCAGTTTCGATGCCAGTTCGTAACGATACTTTTTTCGATACCATATGTTTTAAAATCCATTTCAACATCAATAAAAATATATTAAACACAAAGCTTTTATGTTGCACCTTAATTGTGAATCAAAACAGTTATCAAAATTAAAAAATTCTGGTAAAACTGCTCACTCAGAGTAACATTAATAAAATTGCCTTGCCTTGCAAGGTCAGCCTGTCAGTCAGTCATCAGGGCAGAGAAACCACCGTTGTGGCTGTTTGTCTAGTAAGAGGAAGTGTAACGTCACCAGCACAGCGACCACTTTCGGCTCACCATTAATATCACATCGCAGCAAACGCTGTCTGCGTGAAGTTTTAAAAAACTGTAACTACACTTGAAACCAACCGTGGCTCTCTGTGACTTCAACAAAACTGCAGACAGTTTTCTCCGTCCGCACCTCTCCGTGTGTGTGTGTGTGTGTGTGTGTGTCGGTCGGAGCTCCGCTCTGTGTCAATATGCAGAGAGGACAGATAAGCTTGCGCTTACGCGCTCAGACGCTTTTGGAACCGAAATTTGGCACCGAAAGATAAATAATTTTTCTCTGTGTCGGTACCCAGCCCTATCAGTCAGACGAAATTCTCAGAGTCTGCCCTAATTTCACGTTAGTCCAGCTTGCTCTAGCCACACAGCGCTGCACCCAGCACCACTACCGCCCTCTTGAGGCTAAATAGTTGTGTGCAGCTCACAGGAGTAGACATTTTTGTAGTCTTTGGGCTAGCCTACATTTTGACACCCCCTCCTCCTCGCACTCTCTCACACACACTCACACAGACACAGATGTGTCTCCCCACATGCTGGTTTGTTTTTGCTTTGTTTTTGTTGAAGTTTAAAAATGGGTATATTGGTTTTAATTGATCAAAGGATTATTGATTGGCCATTGATCATTTTGAAGTTAATAAATTCTACTATATTTTAAGTAGCGGTTGCCTGTGATTGTTTTGTGTACTGTGTCGTAATAATTGCTGGTTGAAACAGGTAGTGCTCGAATTCCTTCCTTTTGTTCCTTTAAAGAATACCAGATAGATTAAGCAAGTTAAGATCTGTATTTTAACCTCACAAGGATCACTGTGCCATGGACGGCACACTTCCGCTCAAAATAGACGCTGCATAAACTTCATTATAACTTTGAAGCATTAAATCTTCAAAATATACGGCCATGCAGCACATCGGTTGAAAGCTTAAAGTGATGGTTCGGAGTAATTTCACCCTAGGGTCCTTTGCACCATGACCTCGAGCCAAACACCCCCCCAGAAGCTTTTTTCACCTGGGTCGAACATTGGGAGAGTTAGCGTAGCGTAGCGTTATCAGCTGAATAGCTTAGCGCAGAGGCTAATGGATCCGAAGTGTCCAAACGTCTACAGTAGTATATATAGGTTATGCACTCATAAAACGATGGATTGTAAAGTTTGTAAGTACAACAGAAGTTTATGTAAATAACACTTGCCTGCTGGCTTCTGCTCTCTGCTGTTGTTGCTGCTGTAAGACGAGTGCTTAGGGCCGTCTACAAATTACAACACCGAAAAGAGATGCAAAAAAAATATTCATTAATTTAACTTATTTTTTAAAGTAAGTGCTGTAGAATAACTAGCAGGAGACAAGTTATAATTGAGGTAAGTTTGGAGACATTACCTTATTTAATCATTAAATTAATAAATGTTTTTGTTGCGTCTCTTTTCGGTGTTGTAATTTGTAGACGGCCCTAAGCACTCTTACTGCCCGGTAGTAACAGCAGCAGCAGCAGCAGCAGCAGCAGAGCAGAAGCCAGCAGGCAAGTGTTATTTACATACACTTCTGGTGTACTTACAAACTTTACAATCCATCGTTTTATGAGTGCATAACCTATTTGTACTACTGTAGACGTTTGGTATCATTTCGGGCATTATTAGTGGGGTAATGTTAAGAGACACTTCAGATCCATTAGCCTCTGCGCTAATCTATTCAGCTGATAACGCTACGCTAACTCTCCCAATGTTCGACCCAGGTGAAAAAAGCTTCTGGGGGAGTGTTTGGCTCGAGGTCATGGTGCAAAGGACCCTAGGATGAAATTACTCCGAACCATCACTTTAAGCTGCTTTCCGACCGGAGGGATTTTTGCAGTTCCTAGAACATAAAATTCCTAGAACCCTTTTTTTCTCGTGTTCCGGACCAATTTGGGGATTTTTAAGTTCCTCTGGCCGCAGTTCCTGTAACTCTTTCAGCTCCTACTTCAGGGTAGGGTCTTTTCGCTGTTCCCTTTTAAGCATAGGGACTTAGGTCAACGAGTGTCGGGTTTTCGGTACAGACAGACCAACAGCAGGACAATTTTAACAATTTTTGCCATCTTATTCATCACGAAATTCACTTCTGACAAGATTTTAGGCGGGAAATGAACTGTTTAGATTTCGAATATAGACATTCTTGCGCAAATTGATGCCGAATTGACGATTTGCTTCAAAGTTTTCGGAGTTGAGAAGCGCCATGAAGTGAGGCGACAGCCAGCAGACGCTAGCTCGTCGCTCGGACAGTCATGCTCAGAGACCCCGCTGTAAGCTGGAGGTCTCTCAGACCGCTCTCGTAAATAAGACGCTTTTATTTTGTCATCCACAGCGCAGCAGGCAGAGGCGGGGGAGAGAGAGATACCCGTTTCTCTTCGGGAGACTTGTTTAAATTATGACAAATACGCTATATATATTAGATTTAGTTCATACTTTTTTTGTTTTTTCTTCCTTTTTCTCTTGGGTTTTTTTTTTTTTTTTTTTATTGTAAAAAAACCGGTGGCTTGTTTTTTTTTTTTTTTTTTTTTTTCCCCCCTGCCAGTCCCTATGGCCACTTTGCCAGTGTGAATGCAAATGGCAAAAACGGTTTTGGGGGAGAGTAGTTAGTAGATCTGCTTAGAAGTGGACTTTTCCTATTACTACGTTCCTGTAACTACTTGGTCAGAAAGCGGCTTTAGACTCTCAGGATTCCATTAAGCCCACACACAAAGCCTAACATAATTTATAGCAGTTAGAAAACGGTAATCTAGTTGCGATAACACTGAAAAGGACAGCGCTGATTCAAGTGTTCTTACATACCTGCACATTCTTCCCTTTATCCAGTTTGGTGAAATTGTCAAAAAAAAAAAAAATTCAGAAATCCCCAAGAGTCAAAGCAAATGTAATATCCAAGCCAGTTTATCCAAAACTAGCTGTTCGTCTCACAATCTTGAAGTTTCTGACCGAATTACAACATAAAAACGGTAAACAATAGCTCACTACCGGACATCTTTTCGACTCTCACTTCTCATGCGAGACTTGGAACACTATATTTGGGTGTTACATTTGTTCTGCAAAGTCTTACGAATCAAACAACACCTTTAATGAGCCAATAGGTTCCCAGAGTACAGAGACAGAAATCTGAGAAACAAAAGATATCTCTGCATTCAATTTGGACCACCCTCGTTTCGATCGATAGTTGTCTCTGCCAGTAACAATTTCATGGTTCGAGACCTTCCTACCTCTTTAGACGATAAGGAGACGATTCGAACGATATATGATAATGTGCCATCAAGTTAAGTTGTGCCCTGGTATAGCCATGTATAGAACCTTTATAGCCTGTGCGTAACACGTGCGCCCTTCGCAGAAAACATCTTTCGAGTTGGATTACGCACACGTTAGTTACAGAGAGCGACTTTGGTAAGTTATCTAATTTCAAGACGTTTGTGTGACACTGCAACCTGTACCAGTGTTAGCTATACAACTAATTTGCATCTGTGGTCCACTGTGTAAATAGTTTATTTTATCATTCATGTGTGTGTTTTTATATTTCTATATAAAAACCTTGCCAGTGCAGTTTGTTTGCCCTTTTTTATCTAAATCTCTTAGGCGGAATCGAAGAAAATATAGGTGGCACAAAACAAAAACACACAGACATATCTGTAGAAACAAATTCATATAAAATCAATTTCTGAGTCTTTTGACTTCAAATCATTTTCAGTAGTAAGCTTACACATGTGGCTATGGCCTTGTGTTGTCTCCCCAGATGTGTTTAAAGCAGTGTATTTTAGTCAGAATTTACAGATGAATGACTTGGAAATAAAAACCTCCATTCTAGCCTCTGTAACTGTGTCAGTAAGGCCTAGAATCACCCTGACACTTGTAAAAGAAACTCGAGAGTGTTTCCTTTCCAATGACACAAGGTACACCCCTGAGTGACAAAGTATGTGGGAGCTGTACCCCTTTTAATTTGGGTTTGTCGTTTGGACCAAAAATCAGCCGTTTCTTAACAGGCTACAGGGAATACCACAGAAATGTTTCACAGTTTGATTATTGGTCCCTGATATTCCAGGGTGGTGCCCCGTTTTGATTGTTTGTCAATTTGATAAAATGATTAATAACCATATTCATAACTTTATTAATATTGATAAAACATCTTTGATAATTTGCCAATGATTGAATCTGTACCCTACGAATTCCCAACACAACTCAATATGGTTATATTCAGATGATGTTTTGCTGTACATCTCTGACCTTGAGGACTGTCCCAAAAATTCTTAAGATCTTTAACGAATTTGGCTCAATCTCTGGCTATAAAATCAACTGGAATCTAATCTTCTTCTGTTGAACAATGAACAAGTGACATCAGCTATCAGTCATACAATACCAACCCAAAGCAAAATTACATGGGCACCACCATTCATGCATTTCTACAGCGAGTTGTCCAGGACAACTATGAAACTATAGTAAGTAGTGTTCAAAGGGATCTGGCCAATTGGTCTGCGTGGCTGGCATCGCTACGGTCCAGGATTGCTGTCGTTAAAATAAACATAGTTCCTTGTGTGAATTTCTTAAGTACAATGATCCCCTTATCCCAACCAATACATTTCTGGAAGAAACTTGATACCGTAATTCGGCAATATATTTGGAATAATAAACAACCTAGGCTAAAATACTCTACCCTGCAACGTACCACAAACACAGGAAGCCTGGCCCTCCCCAACCTTAAAGTGTACCGCAGAGGTTTTCAGCTACGGGCCCTCATCTACAGTCCCATGGAAAGAAATAGAGCAAAACCTCACTGGAAGTCTAAGACTGCAAGACCTTGCCTTTACAGGTGTCTGTCCAAAACACACATTGACCAATTTTAAAACAGGTCGAGGAGCAACTACTCTACACCAATAAGTGGCATTTGAACATCCCCATTTGGCACAACATATACTTAATGTCTGGTAACAAACATTTTGTTGATAACCAGTGGAGTGACAGAGGTATTTATACTCTAGACCAGCTATTCAATGATGAAGGTATGTTAAGTTTTGAAGACCTGAGAGCTAGCTTTGAGGTCCCTAGGACATCCTTCTTCCTTTATCTTCGCTTAAGATCAGCCCTAAAATGTTATGGAGTACTGTGGGGGAACAGTCTTGAGATGCACCCAATCATTAAATGGCTTGTTGATTCTCCGGTGAGAGGATTAGTGTCCAGGATTTATGCTAAACTGATGCAAGTATCTGTAGGAGAACTCCCAATAGTGAAGAAATGGGAGCGAGAGTTGAACCCGGAGGGGAACATAATTAATTGGGACACAGTTTGGGACATTTCCCACTGTTCCAAGAACCCAAATCATCAGCAGATCCACTTCACCATATGCCATTGGACATATTGGACTCCTCGGAAGAGATACATCTCTAAAGCCATTCCTACTCCCTATATATATGGCACGTTCTGCCAACCTGAACAAACTGGAACTTTCTTGCACATGGTCTGGGAGTGTGAACAGGTGCATGAGTTTTGGAATAAAACATCAATAATATCTGATGTCATAGGATGTGGAATTCCTACTGACCCGATTGTTTTGTTACTTAATGATGACTGTAAATTACACCTACTTGGGAGACAGAAGAAAATTTTGCTAGCTGGATCAACCGCGACTAAGAAAATTATAACTCAGCACTGGCTCCCCCCCACTCGCTTTGTATAAAACAGTGGTTGGCGTATTTTCTGGACATAGTTATGCTTGAGCTCTCTACAGCAAGGATTAACAAAGCCATCAACTATATACCTATGGAAAAACGCAGCAGCACAAGTATCAGTCATAGAATCAGTCATAGAATCATCACAAGAATTAGAGGAAAGCGACTAGGCAAGGTGTCATTCCTGATTCCTGTTTTTGCTTTTTGTTTTTTTTCTTTCCTTGAGACCGCAGAGATTTGGGGGTGGGAGAGGGTTGTTATTCTTGTTCAATTGTGTTTATCTGTTCTGTATGTTCAAAAATATAAAATAATATAAAAAAAAATATCTTAAAAAACTAAAACTGTCAATAATTATCGATATTGACTGAAGTTAAACATTTTATCGTAATTTTTCAGCTATATCACCCAGCCCTACTACTTCCTTCAATAACACTGAACCTAAATAGTGATTTACAGCATCATCCAATATGGAGATAAATCCCAGGATACTGCGCTGTTTGCTGTAGGAGGAGGCACATGACTAAGCAGCCACAATGAGCACTTTTCCTGGTTCAGGCCAAAAGGCAGAAGAAATAATGTACTTGAACATAATACAGTTTAACTGAGAGTCTGCTGCTGGTGGATGTGTTTGGATTGTGCTACTGTTATGTTCTTTTGATCTTTTGCAAGGGACCCACAGCAGCTTTAATTAAAAAACTAAACTACTCTACATACATTGTATGCCTCTATTTTCATCTGACACTCAATTTATATGTCAAAGTTGTACAAAGGTTTGGTTAAACCTTTTTCATCCAATTGAGTTACACTTAAACTGTGCAGTGTTCTATATCTAACATAGTAAGGGCAGACACTGAGACCTTGGCGAAGAGTCTCTTCATTATCTCAGAGCTATTCGGAGCTCTTCTAGATGAGAAGTTTATGAGTTTTTAATTAAACCTTCATTAAATAAAATCCCGCAAGGTATGCAGTATGGAAAATGAACAGGGCTTTGGAAATCATTTGAGCATTTCATCTGCCTTCTGTTGTATGAGCTCCAACAATGGGCTGTCAGCCTTCTTTATCGCAGCATTCATTATGTGGCTGTGGAGTTTTATGTGTACCATTAGGAAGCTGGAATCTGTCACTGAGACTCTTGTCTTGTGAGCCTGCAAATATCCCAAAGTCAAAAAAGTCCCTCAGATGTAACCAAAGTACATTTCCTGAAAGCAATTTGAAGTATACTGTCTTTGCGAGTATGATTAGACATACATTAGGAATTAAAGCCTGAACATCTGGAGACGTACAAAACATTAACAAGACAGTAGAGTCAGGCTTCTATGAAGACGATGGCTCTGATTGTTTCAGTCCAAACCAACAATGAGACAATTCACCCTTTCAGGATCAAGGCCATGCACAACTCAAGGGGTAAATTTAACCGTTGCTTACTCTTCAGTTGACTTGGAAATGGTTCTAGTCTGTCATCATTAAGTCTGTTCCAATGGGTTTATTCATACTCTGAGGAGTGAGTAGGGATCTCTGAGGAGACATCAGATTAATCTTTCAACAACTTTCTTCATTCATTAGAAAGATCTTTCTCTTCATGATCTGTTATTTGCCTTTTAATCTGTATCATGAATAATTTAACTAGTCAAAAAAGACGAGTGTTTTTTTTAGCATAAATACTTTTGGTAACACTTTATATGAAGAGGTGTGCATAAGATTGACATGACACTGTCATAACCATGACAATACACTTGTTATGAACATAAGGGAGTCTTTATAAATGTTTATTAAGGTTTTCATTAAGTTTAATTCGGTAATTATGACAATTTTAATGCTAAATTGGCTTTGTTAGAGAGGTTTGTGTCATGACAATGACATTAACAATGACTACAATCTCTGTGCTATGACAACTTGACATTAAGCGAGACAATATAACCTGTCAATGTCTTTGTTACAACTCATAATATCATGTCATAAATATGTTATAGCAGGCTAATTATCAAACTTAAAGGAGAATTCCGGCCAATTTTTACGTTAATCTTGATCGCTATAGCTACGCGAGTACTTTCGATAGAAAAAACCCTGACCCGAATCAGTGCAGGTAACACGGAGAAGCTGCAGCTACGACAAGCGTCCCCTGAGCTAAAACGGCAGTGCTCGGGGCAAGTTTGCCTTTGGGCCTCTTAACAGACACAAAATGCAATTAATATGTCTGTGCCACATGAATAGGGCCCTTACGTGTCAACAAGATGCGTTTTCAACTCAGACATTGTTTAAATTCACCTACCCTGGTCCCTGTCTCGATCCTGCCGGTAGCTAGCTTGCCCTGCTAGCTGATAGCCGTTAGCTGCTAGCTGCCATCCGGTGAGTGTATTCAGACAGGCTTCTGTGATAATCATCCCAATAACAATCCACAGAGCGGTGGTGGTGTGGCTATGTCCTCCAGAGGACAGGTGATGTCACGTCTTGAAGTGTATTCCCCCCTAAAAAAAACAGTAGTGCGGTAGTAGCTGTTAGCTGCTAGCTGCCCTCCGGTGAGTGTGTACAGCCAGATAGCTGTTAGCCGTTAGCTGCTAGCTGCCGTCTGGTGAGTGTATTCAGCCAGGCATCTGTGATAATCATCCCAATAAAAATCCATGGAGCGCCCGGTGGGCTGGTGGATGTCCTGCATAGGACAGATCATGCCTTCACAGCGAAAGGTTTAGATTATTTCCCCCTCAAAATAGGTAATTGAGCACTGTAGTGGTTATGACCATATCAGTGACTATGTAACTACATGGAAACGGGATAAACGATGTCTGTGGCTTGCACAGTATTGGTGCGTTTTTTTTGTCCACCGAAGTCGTTTTACGAGTTGTTTTCCAGAGTTACGACCCGGAAGTTGCAAAAAGAACGCCCCCGAGGTTGTATTTACGACTCGTCAAGTCGTCTGAACTCAGAGGACCCCGAGCTCACTTTCAAAGATGGTACGTCGTGCATCACACGTAGTAAACATTGTGGTTATCTACAATTTTAAGAACTTTTGTCTTTGTTGTAACCAAATGAAGAAGTCGTACACATAGCGCTGTATACTGCTACCTATAGGCATGTCGCTACAGTCTTATTAGGAGTTAAATACCGCCTAATTAGTTATTTTGTAGCTTGTGCAGTTGAAATTGGCTAGAGACGCTTGGTTGCTATATGACAACAATGGCTTTAAGCCGAGTCTTGAGCAGAAAGCAGAGCAGTAGCCTAACGTTAACGTTAATCAAAACGTAATTTTCATGTATCAAACTGTGAAATATATGTGTGTAACATGTCAATAACTGGGTGAATAGAATCCTAAATGTTACTAAAAATGTTACAAAAATCCATCTTTTCTCCGACTCGTAGTATTGTGTGACAAAAGAATGCAACAGCCCGCGGTTATTCGTTTTTCGACACGGATGTGACGTCACGCTCGAGCTACTAGTCGCGATTACAAGACAAAAAGAACGCACCATAATAGCGTTACCGAAGCTTAGCTGTTGCATCGCGCTGTCTCCTGGGAATTCAGTTGTAGCAGAAAAAGGTAAACAGTAGTGTGCAGATTGGAGCGTAGTGTGTGAAGAGTGAAAAGCGGAGTTGTTTATAAGGGAAGAAGCTTGGAGTATGAAGAATATAGCAGATATACAACACACGGAAGAGCCTTTTGAGTTTGATGCTCGTCCTTATTTATTCGAACCCGAGTATACAGACGAAGAACTAGCACAACTCACAAGAGTTGGAAAGAACGAGACTGACAGACAGAGCGGAAACAGGCAGATGAACTTGCTGCTCCAAGCACAAGCTAAAGCTAGCCTTCAGTAACTGCCTGGCTGAATACACTCACCGGACGGCAGCTAGCAGCTAACGGTTAACAGCTATCTGGCTGTACACACTCACCGGAGGGCAGCTAGCAGCTAACAGCTACTACCGCACTACTGTTTTTTTTAGGGGGGAATACACTTCAAGACGTGACATGACCTGTCCTCTGGAGGACATAGCCACACCACCACCGCTCTGTGGATTGTTATTGGGACTGATTATAAACAGAGCCTGTCTGAATACACTCACCGGACGGCAGCTAGCAGCTAACGGCTATCAGCTAGCAGGGCAAGCTCGCTAAGCCAGGATCGAGAGGGCCAGGGTAGGGTGAATTTAAACAATGTCTGAGTTGAAAACGCATCTTGTTGACACATAAGGGCCCTATTTATGTGGCACAGACATATTAATTGCATTTTGTGTCTGTTAAGAGGCACAAAGGCACTCTAAAACTTGCCCTGAGCACTGCCGTTTTAGCTCAGGGGACGCTTGTAGTACGTAGCTGCAGCTTCTCCGTGTTACCTGCACTGATTCGGGTCGGGGTTTTTTCTATCGAAAGTACTCGCGTAGCTATAGCGATCAAGATTAACGTAAAAATTGGCCGGAATTCTCCTTTAAAGAAACTATTTCACTTTATGTGTTAACATTACATTAAACTGTCATTAAGTGGTTGGTTTTGACATTGGCTGTAATCAGAACATGGGGAGAGATGTGTTTCAATTGTACGCGTGTGAACAGACTGACAATCTGTGAACATTTGTGAACATCTTCCTAACATTTACAACTTCGAACAGGCATTAGTGAATCCAGTTTTTATCTGTGAATCAAAAAAAGGCATTTGTGGATCTCCATTCTACGTGTGTGCGCATCTGCATTTTACACAGAATTTTGAGGCAACCTTTTTGCCATCTGAACAAAAATCCACTGTATTTAAAAAAATTAAGTAATATTTGGAGAGTGTGTTTATGGGTAAACATACTCCAAACCATCAAGCAAGATAAAGATGCCAGTGAGGGAAACGTGGATGCAATTTAGGTAATTGGGGTGTACCCAAAATCGGCATTGTCTCCCAGGTGTTTTCGCATCAGTGGCTAATTACGAGTCAGACCTATGTGTCCCGTCGCTTCTGACCCTCCAGTCTCCCTCTATACATACCATCATCTACAAGGCTAAAAGACTTATGTATTATGCATTACCATCCTCTGCTGTCTGCAAAAATGTTTCACCCTGTGCTTGTGGCATTCATGTGCTGTCATAATTTGCTAAATTAAAAAATAGTACAATACTATATTAAAATAATCATTTAAAAAATATAATAAAGCATGAATCAAAAACATGTTAGACATACTGTTTGGTATTTGAGAAATTGTGTTGTGTTGTGAAATTGGTCTTTAGTTTAGGTCTGTTTTGCGTGCTCATTTAATAAAGAGATTAAAGTGTGAGGTGCAGGGTTGTTGATGATGAAACATAAGGCAAAGCATAAGGCTCAGTGTGTGTGTTGTGTGTGTGTGTGTGTGTGTGTGTGTGTGTGTGTGTGTGTGTGTGTGTGTCTCTCTCTCTCTCTGCAGGACATCTTCAATGCTGTGATCAAACAGAACCCTTTCCTGGTTCACCAGCTGCCCTGCTTCTGGAACGTCCAGCTGTCCGACCACACCCGCTCTGAGAAATGCTACAAAGACGTGTCAGACCTCAAGGTGAAACCCTGCTGTTCCCAATATGCTTACACTCCGTCACCTTTTAGACATAAAAGACCTGACCTACATTAATCAAAAGTCTCAAGCCAACCACACACTCAAAGAAACACACATTTTGTTCTTCTTTAGGGCTCAATAATAAGGATTGCCCGATTGCCTGGGGCAAGCAAAATGCCACATTGGGCTAGTAAACCTAGCAACTCACTTTCTTGATAAGGCAAGTGGTGAATAAGATTAAACACATTGGATGAAAATAAATTGGCGGAGCAACCTTTCGGTTAAAATGCTGTGGAAACTGCTATACATTAGCATTACAGTGCAAGCAATTTAGGTACCGTGAGTTATGTAAACAAACAACAAA
Source organism: Perca fluviatilis (assembly GCF_010015445.1). NCBI lineage: Eukaryota > Metazoa > Chordata > Actinopteri > Perciformes > Percidae > Perca > Perca fluviatilis. Next base: position 28,430,020 of record NC_053134.1, on the reverse strand, counting down.
TGGTAAATGTACCAACAGAACTTTATGGTACATTCAAGTGCACCTGGTAAATTAATGGTGCATTCAGGTGCACCTCGTAATCTCTCTTGTTGTAAAGTATCCTTCTGCCATCTAGATGTGACTTTTTCTGTATCAGCATTGTGTCCCTAGGAATTTTTTCCTTTTAACCATGGTATCGAAAGAGGTAGCAAATCAAGTATGTTTTTTGTTTTTTTTCTTATTTTATAATAGTATCAAAGTTTAATAAAACTGGGTTGGAAAAGCGATAGCCATGAGTACACACACACACACACACACAGTATCAATGTACCTATGTAGTAATATATTGTTTGTAAATGAACATTTTTCTGTTTTCTTTCATTTTACTGTGCTCCTTAATTTTTTGTGAGCTCATTTACTGGAATTATATTAATACTATTATACTAATTATTATATTAGCAAGAAAATTCACCTATGATAGCAGGGATTAGGCTCCCAGCAATCATCTGTACACATTAAGTTTGGCCTTATATATATATATATATATATATATATATATATATATATATATATATATATATATATATATATATATATATATATATATATATATATATATAAATACAAGATACAGCACTAGATTACTGATATCAGTTTTTAGTTAAAAGTGTCATTAAACTTGAATCCTTAACTTCTCACTGCAAGTGGGGTCGGTAGAGACCTTGGGAAAAGACTCTGGGCTAGAATGATAGTGGCTTAAATCCCAGAACCGGATTTATGCTTTGGTGGAATGCAACTGGATTACTGGTCCATGCATTGCAATAAAATTATCTGAGTATGACAATAACAACAGTACCCTGACAACTTCTTCACTGCTTTCCTCTCTGTGGTTCTTCTGCCTAGGTGATCCACTGGAATTCTCCCAAGAAGCTGCGAGTAAAGAACAAGCATGTGGAGTTTTTTCGGAATCTCTATCTTACCTTTCTGGAGTATGATGGCAACCTGCTGCGACGAGAGCTGTTTGGATGTCCCAGCGAGGCTGACCACAACAGTGAGAACGTAGGTGGAACTGCTTCTGTATTTCTGGTTGTGGTGTGCCCTTCTTGAGGGCTGACCAGGCTACATCCCCCAGGTTCTGCATAAGCATAAAATAATACCCAGAAATGCCACTTTGGTACAAACAACATTATAGTTAGAGATTATCGGATGTGTTTTTGCCAAACCATACAATTTGACAGACAGGCTTTGTAATGGCGATAATGGGGCATAAACACATTGCGCAATACAATACCAGGGTGGTGCTCTCTCAGGAGGAAGTGACCAATTGGCCAGATACCTTAAGTTAAAAGCATAATACAACATCTATAGTAGACCCAAACCCTGCTCCATCAATCGGTTTTAGTAATTTATTAAAATGTAGCTGGGATTTTTTATCATTCCATATAAATATCTTAGTTATGCTGTCAAACCATTTAAAATATGACTGGGGAACCTTCAGAGGAAGAGATTGTATAAGGTAATTCAGCTTGGGAACACAAACCATTTTAATAACATTGACCTTCCCTGCTATTGAGAGATTAAGATCACAAGAGATTTTATTTAAAGTGACTATATGTAACTTTTAAATGTTTCTGAAACTGTGTAATGTTGCATCTGATGATCATAAATGACCTGTAACAGCAAACGAGACTAGCAGTGAAAAGAACGCTATTTTTATATAGTTTTTATTAATGCCTCTGCCCGGGTCCGATTTTCCCCGCAAAGTCACAAAAAGATTTACAGCAGGTAGACGGCAATACAGAGCACACATTCTGACGGGTCACAGATTTCTGCTGAACACCGGAAAAGCCTGTGTTAATGAGTATGCTGGTAGAAGGTAGCAGGAGATGTCTTTATGTAGGCCTAATTGTATTTTATTTTGTATTTTTTATAATTTTATTTTAGAAGTTATCTGCTGTAGTTTTGGCTGATACTGTGGCAGGACCATCACAGGAAAGAAGGAAATTAAACGAAGAACAACTAAACTTAGCACAAAAAGTAAGGAAATTTGTGTTTGGTAGATTATTGCTCTGTGGTATCAACGCTTTTTGGCAATACATCTTATACCGTTGGAAAGCCTGTTTAGTTCCCTTTCAAATGGTGCCCCATTTGTAAGGAACATGCATTTGTGGGATGAGCAGCAATGTTTTAGCCTCGTGAGACCGTCCTGATCTCGCGAGCTCCAGTTTTCCACTCGCAGATCAGTCTGGCATCTTGAGATAGAGAAAATTTGGAGCCGTTCGCCAAACGACCGGGCCAATCAGCGTTAGTTTTGAGGCGGGTTTAGGTGGTGATAGACAGATGGTTTATCCAATCAGCTAACCAGTATTTTCAGACAGCAGTAGCCCTAATTCTGTTAGCTGCTTGCTAATGCTTTTTTCTCTTGGATTCTTCTTTTGGAATATGGACCGGGAACCTGAAAGGGTGCCTTTTATTCATAAATTCTCGTTACACAAACGGCAAATATCCTTTACCGACATGTTGCTTGCTTGCTGAGCTAACGAGCTATGCTTTGCATGCAGCAGCAGGGGCTTGTGGTTGTATTTTCATACGCTTCGTTGATCTGATTGGTTGATTTGGCCCGTCTATCACCAACATAAGTGATAGACAGATGGTTTATCCAATCAGCTAACCAGTATTTTCGCCCCTTCCCAAAAGTTCTCCAACGGAAAGTTCCCAGATGGATATGCCGAGCAAATGCGAAGTAATCCATCTGGTGGAGTCAGGTTAGCAATGTTTGGCATTGGCAGAGAAGATTTTTCATGGGCGCAACCCACATACTCAGCGCTGCAAATGCATGTTCCTTACAAATGGGGCACCATTTGAAAGGGAACTAAACAGGCTTTCCAACGGTTTAAGATTTATTGTCAAAAAGCATTGTTACCACAGGGAAATAATCTACCAAACACATATTTCCTTACCTTTTTGTGGTAAGTTTATAAGGTAAAAGCGAAAGTGAAAGAGGACGGGCGCAATCGGTTGGACTTTCAACAGATGGAGACAATTACAGGATTGTAAATGATTAAAAAACGTCCCCGAATTGGCCTTCGGGTATTTAATAAGTCTATTTCATTCATAAAATAACTTTAGAGTGCGCGATGTGATTGTTATTCAGTAGCAGACGTTAAATTATGTCCCCCTTCCATTAAGTGTGGACGTTTTATTCCTTTTAGTCCGTGTTTGTGTTGGCCTTCTATTTGCTTTTCACTTGTCTCCTTGTACTTGTGTAAAGTGTCCTTGGGTTTCATGAAATGCGCTAAATTAATCTAAGTTATTATGTTGGTTGCTACAACAATCTCTTATTGCTGGCTTGTGACACAGTGATAGTGATACCTGGTTTAGCTTACAATACATCCAAAGTAGGCTAAGTTACTGTATGCAACACTTGAAATGCAACGATACATCTGTAACATATTCTCTTATTGTAAAACATTATGAGCAAAACATTCATCGCAAATATATGACCTCCCCGTAATGCTAACTCCTTGTTGTGGGGGGTTGGTGAATGGCAGACTCAAAATGCAGAGATGGAAGCAACAGGATTGTTTGATGATTTAATAAAACATAAAAAAATATACAAAACCAAAGGAGTCCTGGAAAAGGCAGGCAAAAGGGTAATACAAAATAAAGTCCAAGTAAAAAATAGGAACACAGGAACACTAAGACTAACGGGAAGACTAACACACAGGAATACTAACTGGAGACGAAACACAATGATCTGACACAGGACAAGGGGAACACAAAGACTAAATACAGAGGGTAACGAGGTAACAAGAGGCAGGTGACACAAGGGCTGGGAAACAAGTGAAAAACATCAGGCAATCACAAGAGCGGGAAAAACCAAAAGACAGGAAGTAAAACAAGACAAGACAGAAAAACACACCGTCAAAATAAAACAGGAAACGGAGCAAAATACAAAACACCAAAACCATAACACTCCTAGACCTATACGATAGCAAGTTTGGTAAAAACACTACCGCTTTTTTCCAAAGGGGCCGCTGAAATCAACACAAACTGATAGTTACATATAGTCACTTTAATAATGGATCTAAATTAACTTTAACTAGGTCTTTTAACAAGGGAGGGAATAAGATACCCACGTATACAATACCTTGCTTTAGCCACTAAAAATGCACCGGATTGGAAGGCTATTGCGGGGCACTAAGAAGGTAACGCTTCTGACAAATGTTCCTTGTTTTTATAATAAAAATTGTTAACTAAAGTTAGCAAAATGTTACCTCAGCAAGAGGATTGTGTCCATCTTGGACACTACTGTTTGTTCAAAATAAATGAAAAGAAACCGATCCTTATGTATTTTATTTTTTTTGCTGTACCAAACTCACACAGAACAGTGACATATTATTGACATGTTATGTATTAACCGTATTCTAGAGAACACCAGCATCTATCCATCTTGCAGCACCGACCATGCACTACGACACAGGAGGACATGTGTGTGTTAGGGTTAAAAAAGTATAAATAATAGCACTAAAACGCTAAGACAGATATATCATAATTATATTAACGATTATAGTAATATATAAAGACAGAACAACAGGGCTCGAGGAGTGGCGAGAGGGAGAGAAAGGGAGAGAGGAGCAAACCAGAGCCGCGAGGGAAGAGGAACGACACAATTTCACCTCAAAGGTACACCGGCCAGTTTCAGGGGCTCTCAACCAATACATCGCATACCAACGCAAGATGTTCATTTTATCCTGAGAGTGGAAGGGGCAGGTTGCTCCACCGGGACAACCCTGGCTTGACCCTCTAGTTAGTGGAAAGAAAGGAGAATGCATAAAGTTGGTAGTAACACAAGCAACACGGGTGGAGTAGAGGCATGAGATAAATGTGTTACCAAACCCAAATTTTCGCAGAGCTGTAAACAAATATTCCCACCCTATACGGTCAAAAGCTTTCTCCGCATCCAGAGAAGCAATGACCTCAGGAGGGAAAGAGGGCCCAGAAGTGTGAATAACATTTAAGAGTCTTCCAATATTGACAAAAGAGCGGCACCCTTTAATAAAGCCAGTTTGGTCTTCAGAAATAATCTGTGGCAGGATGTTTTCAAGACGTCTGGCCAGCACTTTAGCGATAATTTTGGCTTTGGTATTAATTAATGAGATCGAATGAAATTATCCACAGTCCAAGGAGTCTTTGGGCCCTATCTTGAACTCAGCGCAATTGCCTTTGTACACCGATGCATGTATCATTCCTATTTTGCACCCGACGCACAGCGGACTTTTCCCTCCACACACGCACGTCGGTAAATTAGGGAATGTATTTGCGCTCCAGGGGGCGGTTCAGCGAAAAGAGGAGGTGTGTTCCGGCGCAAATGTTACCAAGTGCTATTTCGCAGCAGTTCCCATTTTTGCAAACCATACATAATTACAAAGAAAAATATTACTGAAAATGCGCTTCAGGTGTTTGGATAGATCACGAGGCACTTTACAGTACAGTCCTCAAAAATTCGCAGCATTCTTTGTGGCTTGTTGTGTTTTACACAACATTTACATGAATCATGGATGTGTTGATGACATAAATGAGGAAATATTAGAGGAATTAAGGAGACGTGATGTTGAACTACGGTGGGATTGGACACTCCAGCGGAATCTGGTACGGGAGTGGCAATGCGTGACGCGCTCCTGATGGAGCGGGTGGACGGAGATGGAGTGGGGGGACGGGGCACAACAGGTGCAGGTGGTGCGTTTGGAGGCCCACGCTCCATGGCTGCAACAATCCTCTCCAGACTTGAGGAGATGCGCCCGAGAGGCCGCAGCAACATCGCCACCCGGCCAAGACGGGCATTTATTACTTTGCCGCATCTCGGACAGCTCCCGCTGGCGCGTGCGCCAGGCAAATCCACCGTCATAATAGCAATCCGCCATGGAACAAGCCCGCCTGATCTTAAAGGGAATGTGAGATGACGCTCTGATTGGTTATTTTCACGTTACGCCCAAACCACACCTAGCTACTTCAGACCAACCCATTTAAGATTTGCGTCGGGCGCAAGACTCATTTATCCCACCGTTATAATAGCAACAGCGGCCAAGATCCGCCCACAAAGCTACTTGCGTTTTGCGTTTCATACTTGCGTTTCAGATCGTTAAAATAGGGCCCTTTGTCTTTTTTAAGTAAAGAGAGGGCGGCCCTTTCTGTTCAAAGTAAAGGAAATATCCATCTGTAGTGGCGCATGATCCGTGATCACAATGGCCAAATAATCAACTGATTGGACATTTTATTCTAGAGAAAGAGTGATGCACATGTGAAAAGAAAGAGAATTATTTCAATATGGGGTTCCTTCACCTCCATGGGTCCACACACCCGTTTTCTTCCATAAAGTTTGTTAAAGACCTGGACATCTTGGAGAGCGGTGAGGGTCTCGGGGCAGAGCAGTCCAAAACTGGGTCTACAACACAATTGAGCCAAAAATAAGATGATGTGTATTTAAGTTTGGTAGAGAGGATGTTCATGAAATCAACATAGTCCCAGTTAGGAGCTTAAACGCTGACTAGGAGCACTAGGTTTTGGAATAAAGTGCCTACAGTTACATACCTGCCATTTGGGTCAGAAATAGTATTAAATGGTATGAATTGAGTTTTTTATTCACCAGTATCGCAACACCTCTCGCCTTTGTATTAAAGATAGAATGAAACACCTGGCTGATCCAAGGTTTGTGTAGCCTAACGTGATCTGACTTCTTTAAATGGGTTTCCTGCAGAAACATAATATCTGTCTTCAAGGTTTTTAGATGAGTAAAGATCCTAGAACATTTGATTGGACCATTCATTGATTTAACATTCATGAGATCATTCTGACTGAGTTGTCCCTCCTACTACCAGAATTATTAAGTATAGAAGCCATGTTTTGGGTTAAGATTGAATGGGTTGGGGGTGAGTAGGAGCACCAGAGTCGAGCTCCTGGAATATATATGATTTTGAACATTTCAGAGATAGCTTAATACAGCTAAAATTGCACGATTGGAGAAGTAATGTCACTCCGTGACCTCTTGGCTAAAACACCTGAAAACAAACGAGTTTTACGACCCAAATCTCGAAAGACTCAGCCGGGGCCAGCGGCCAGCGGACCTAACAAAATGGAGGAAGCAGAGGAGATAGACAGCCTGGTGGCTAAGATAAGTTACGCTGTATTCGCCAAACTCAGCTCCAGTCTGGATACGAAACTCGACCAGATAACTCAGTGAGCTCGGTGTGCGAAAAAGTGAAAGTGGTCGAAAGGAGAGTGGAAGACACAGAACAGAGAATCGCCGATACAGAAGACACCGTGTTGCAGCTGCTAGCCAAACTTGAGCGCACCGATGCTCAGCTGAGTGAGGCCATCAACAGGCTAGAGGACCATGAGAACAGCTCCAGACGTAACAACATTAAAATCGTCAACCTGCTGGAACGCATAGAGGGGGACAATACTAAAGGCTTCTTTGAGACGTGGCTCCCAAAAATCCTGAACCTCACGGTAAAATGACCGTTTCGATTACCTACAAGATGCTTTTCCCCGCGGTGCTGCGAATCACACATGATAACAAGGTCCAGCTCTTCAAAACATCAGGCGAAGCACAGAGGTATGTCGAGGAGCTGCAGAAAAACAAGTTATTAGGGACAGTTGCAAAGTAATCTGAAGTTAAACCACCAAGTCTCGCTCATGATGGCCAGGCAGCTGAAACGTATGAAAGGAGGTGAAGGGACATTTCTCTCCTCTTGAGAATGGGTCAGGCGACACATGCCACTTCTGTTTGTAGCTGCATTGTAAGGCCTAGAAAGGTAACAATGAGGTCGGGGGTGATTACTGTATAATTACTATCACTGAAGGATGTTTTCATAAAATATAGAAGTCCCGGGAGCTCTGGCTTATCCTACCAGTGTTTGTTTCAAGGTTAAGTATGAGGGAAAAATTTTGGATGCCAAGAGGCTTCACATGTGCCCTTTAAATAGGTTAATGTTACAGCAGGTTTGTGTATTTCTAAGTTGTTTGTTGTTGTTACAGCAGGAATGTGTATTTCTAAGTTGTTTTTTGCTGGTAAGTGTAGTTAAATGTTGTCTTTTTTTCACCACCACCAGAAGGGAATCTCCATACAAGCTGGTTCGGCTAGGGTCATATGACGCGGATGCCCAGAGCACCACTAGAATGCTAGATATCTCTGTGACATCAGGAAAAAGTGGTAAATGTCAAGTATAAATAGTATAAAATTTTGCACATTTAACGTAAAAGGGATCCATCATCCAATAAAGCGAAAGAAAACATTAAGCTTTCTCAAAAAAGACAAAGTACAAATAGCCTTTTTACAAGAAACCCATCTAGTAAATAAAGAGCATGTGAAACGAGACTACCTCTAACAGCAGAGGAGTTGCCATTTTAATTCATAGGGCCATCCCATTTGCACTTAATACTTACTCTGCCGATCCTGAGGGCAGATACATTATTGTCTATGGTACAATTTATGGTACTCCTATTACTATGATCAACGTGTACCTAATCCACCGCCCCCTTATTTTGGACTAGGATTGCAACAGTATTGGAGGAATACAAATGCCCTCTTAGATTGTTGGGTGGCGACTTTAATTGCTGTTTAGACAATAAATTAGACAGGTCTACAGCAGATGCATGCAGGCGAACAACCGCTGGTGCTTCACTAGGCAAGTTAGATGATACCTATTTGAATGATATACGGAGAACTCTGAACTCTTCAGTTAAGGATTTCACGTTGTATTCTAACCTGCACAATTCATTCACAAGAATTGACTACTTTTTTATACCACCACAGATCGTAGGACAGGTGACAGCATGCAGTATAGGTTCTATTCATATCAGTGATCATGCCCCAGTCTATTTGGAATTAGTCTTGAGTAAAGCCACATCAGGCAGACTTGGGTGGTGATTTCCATCATATCTACTTAATGACAAGGAATTTAGAAAGAAGATGGAAACAGAGATAAAAACTATGTTTGACGTGAATGACAACAGTGAAACAAATTCTGAATTTCTCTTGGAATCTGCAAAGCCTTATATTAGAGGATTCAACATTTCATATATGTCATACCGAAAGAATTCACTACTGCTGAAGCAAAATGAATTGGAAGCAGACTTGAAAAAGGCAGAAACGGCTCATAAAGCTAATCCGACTAGGACAAACCTTATTAAAACACAAACTATTAAAGCTGCTCTAAATTCAATTTTGAACGCAAAAGCTTCAAGATCGTTATTTTATTAACGGCAACGACTATACGAATATGGGAACAAAGCTAGTAAATATCTGGCACGCCTACTCAATCAGAAACAAAATTGTAACACGATAGCAGGGATTAGGGATCCGGGAGGGAAAAGACATTTTGACAGGAAAAACATCAGTTCAGTCTTTGTATCATTCTACAAGACATTATATAAATCTGACATTAACAGCACCAAAGAAGGACTCAAAATATTTTTCTCAAAAATCTATTTACCCAAGCTGACTGAAGAGCAACAGAAATCTCTGGGCAAACCCATTCAGGAGAAGGAAATATTAGAGGCTTTGGCCTTAATGGGTAGTGGAAAATCCCCGGGCCCTGATAGGATGCCGGTGGAATGGTTCAAGACTTTTAAAGACAAGCTCACTCCCTATCTGGCCAGAACCTATAATTATATATATATAGTTTCAATACTGCCCACCACTTGCCTGAAACAATGTCGTTAGCCAGTATCCGTCTGATCCTGAAAAAAAATAAAGACCCTGAAGACCCAGCGTCCTACAGGCCAGTTTCGCTCATTAATGTAGATTCAAAGATTTTAGCCAAAGTTTTAACTTTGAGGCTTGAACCACTCATATCAACATTAGTAAAACCTGATCAAACAGGCTTTATTAAAGGACGGAGCTCTTCTAACAACATCAGGAGGCTGTTGAATATCATACAGCTGGCCAGTGAGAATAAGGCACAGGGCCTGGTGGTATCTTTGGATACATAAGTACATAAGATTTCGCTATATGCGGATGACGTCTTACTGTACCTCATTGATTTGGACACCACCATCCCATGTCTGCTTAAAGGCCTACAACAATTTGGACATCTCTCAGGTTTCAGGGTCAATCTTTCAAAAATGGAAGCCATGCCTATTGCTGCCTCGGCGGGCTTTGCCCCGCCTACTGGCTTTCCCTTTCAGTGGTCACCTAAGGAGATAACGTATCTGGGAATAAGAGTTGGTCCTTCCCTTAGAAATTTGGCTAAGCTTAATTTTAAACTGATCATAACACGCATTAGGGACGACCTGCACAGATGGGGAACCTTACCTGTCTCCTGGTTGGGCAGGATAAGTGTGGTTAAAATGAATATACTGCCTAGACTGCTGTACCCACTACAGATGTTACTAAACTCAATCCCCAACAGGTTCTTTACAGACTTTGATAAAACGTTTACACAATTAATTTGGCAAGGGAAAAAGGTCAGGATGAAAATAGGTAAACTAATGAGAAACAAAGAGCAAAGTGGACTTGGGGTCCCAAATATGCGGTTTTACCATTGGGCTGCACAAATTCGGTACATGAATGGATGAAGCCAGACATTACAAATACTTGGATTTATATGGAGTCGAGAAATTGTGGCATACTGGCACTGCGGGATTGCCCTTCTGTTAATTATAAGGTAAAACTGCAAGTCCAAAATAATGGTATTGTGCGGAACACACTAAATACTTGGAATAAAATGCAGGTTTGTTTTAAACTCAAAAAACATTTCTCACTTCTGGCTCCCATATGGCGGAACCCAGATTTTCTCCCCTCATGTCAAGATTCAGTGTTTAAACTTTGGCAGGAGAGGGGCCTGGACCGACTTGCTAAACTCTATGAAGGAGAAACAATTATTTGAAGGCCTGAAAAGCAAATACTCTCTTCAGCAGTCTCATTTTTATCGTTACCTGCAAATACGACACTATATGTCAAAAAACATGCATGCTTCAAATGAGTAAATACACTTACTATCATGAGCTGTAACGCTGATAGAGAGAGGCAATTTAAAATATTGCACAGACTCCATTGCACACCGCTACTGAGGGGCAGGCTTGGTCTGTGCTCATCTAAATGCCCTAAATGTGACACAGAAACAGGCACACACTTACATATGTTTTGGTCATGTGTAAAGAAACAAAAGTTCTGGAGAGATGTGAAGGAGGAAGTGATTACCTTGGTTGGATATGATCTGGAACTTTCACCCAGTGCATCTTAGCAGCTAAAGTGGACAATGCAAAAAGTGCCCACAATGCTAAATTGATTGGAATACTTTTGTACGTAGCAAGAAAGACCATTCTCAAGTTCTGGATATCTAAGAACACCCCCACACTGGATGATTGGTATAGGGAAGTATTGGAAATACTTCTGTTGGAAAAACTGACTCATACCCTGCATGACAATTTCAATGGCTTCATCAAGGTATGGCAATCAGTTCTGGCCGCGGTGGACCCCTCTGGACTGAACTTTGTCTCATCCAACTAACAACATAGGATCTGACTTCAGCCTGTTCTAGCAATTTAAATATATCTAGGCCTGCATGGTGGTGTGTGTCTGTCTTGTCATTTTTTAGGTTATTTTATTATTATTTCAGAGATATGTCTCACTTTGTCTGTTCTTTCTTTTTTTAATATGATGTGTGTATAGTGTGATCCCTGCTGTGTATTAGCAGCAGCAGGTGTATAACCTGGGATGCTAGCTGAAGTTATACTTGATATTAACGTCACTTAATCTTGAAGTTGCCGTACGAAGTTAACGGTCACTAGTCAAATAACTGAAATAGTTGGCAGTGCGGGAGCCACTTTCTTCTCAACTACTCTGTCTCCATGCTAAACCGGAAGTCTAAGCAGTTTTACCCTACACGTTGAAAAATTTTGCCATGGTGTCCCGACCCAAAGCGTCAAAAAGTGACGCCAAGGGTCCTGACCCAGAGCGTCATATATCACCATGGATGGGATTAAATTTGAATTAGTTTAAAGCCCCCTGTGTCTGACTGAGATGCTAAACAAGATGTTTTGCGTCAATAACTAACGCCAAAGGAAGAATTCAATGTAAAAATTAAAATGTTGTAGTAGGACTATAGCAAACACATCATTGGAAAGGTCTCAACCTCGACAGTAACATATGTCAGTCTGAAGAGGATACATTACTCCTGCTTTGAAATATTGAACCTTGAACCCAGTACAAGTACAGAAGGTGCTACTGTTGTGACCTAGAAGTATTATTTTATAATTTCTAAATTTCCTATAATAAGGAATATGTTTAGAATTCTGTAGGGAAATGTGACGGACGTTTCAGTTGCAGCCGGAGTGTTTTGTCAAAAAAGTACAATAAGAAACAAATAGAGACTAGTTGTGAATGAAACCAAAGTCTGGTCTTTGAGGATTTATTATACTTGCAAGCATAGGAAAACAATTTCACAGGTACCAAAGCACAGTGGGAAAGTGTCTTCAACTGAGCTAAAGTTCAGTCATTTCTTATATACCAGAAGACAATCAGAGCCACTCCTCCTTGAAATATATCCTTAGTAGGAGCAAACAGTTAACAAAAACACCATAAACAGAACCTTCCCTTTTGCCCCCGTTCTAAAACGAGTCATAACACCGGTTAATCTCAGCTGCCAGGGACAGGAAGAATATGTTTAAGAGACACAGTTCACATTTTGTTTATGGTATCCTTTAACCCTTATCTGCTAAAACTAAAACAGAAGGCTGAACTAAAGAAAAAATAACTTCAAGTGGCACCAAGGTTTACGATTTCAGCTGTTTCTACCTGGAGACTCTAAGTCTAACACAAAATGTGGAAGAATATGAGGAAATCATGTAGAAAATAAAAACAATCATGTTTAAATGAAATTTAATTCACTCTTTTGATTACAAAAAAACTACAAAAAAAACCTTCTTAGTAATAAGTAAATAAACATCTAGGTAAAAATAAAACAAAATAATCAGTTTTACACAGCATCGGAGACTGTGTTCAGTACGGAAGCATTAAGATAACCCGGTGTGGAGTACAGAAATGCACTAGTGTTAAATTTACCTGATGTGTATGTACAGTTCAGAGTCCTTTGACAACCCATGGTTGGACCCAAGTAACAGGCGAGGTCGTTCAATGCAGAGTGCATGTGTCAAATTTTTCAGAAGACTGTGATGAAAATGTCCTATACTATCAGATACTTTTCCATTCTTGGTTGTTAACATAGTACCATTATGAGAACGCACAGTGCGATGAGCAAAACCATCACAGGGTGATGGTTGAGAGCTGGCAGAATAAAACTGACCCCCCTCGTTTCTAACATCTTTGAGTGCTGTCAGCGCCCAGATAGCTTCCTTTAATTTCAATGGGTGTGGTTTTACTGGAGTAGCTTGTTTCTGTGAGTGAGGAAATAGTGAACAAACATAACATGAATCATTGTAACCTGCATCACGTGTAAGCTTCTTAACAAAGCCAAGCCATACATTATTAGAGAATGCTTGTGGAACCACAAAGCCCCAATCAGAATTATTTGTATGCCAAACAGCCTGATGCCACGAGGAACATATTGGTCCTCCCCGTGTGTGAAATCCATAGTCTTCTACTATTGTATCCATCCATCTTCGTCCGCTTATCCGGTGTCGGGTCGCGGGGGGAGCAGCTCCACTACTATTGTAACATAGCATTTATACACCTCTGCTCCTCCCAACAACGTTTCATCGCACCAAAAATAATCGCATCGCTGAAACATAAGTGTGGACGTAGTGTTAACCATTACAGTGACATTTGCTCTATTGTACTCATTGTACCCCGAACGCCATCGTCTTCAGGACATGGACAACGTCTTGTTACCCTCTTATGTACTGTTTGAATGTCATCAATGTGTGTGTGCGTAGCAGTGGCATTAGGAAAAGTAGTGCTAGGAGAGATGGTTACGTCAGTCAGTGGTCTATCATACTTTTCTAACATCAAAAATGCGAAAACCATAAATCTCTCTCAGCAACCTTCACTGCCGTGTGTCTGTAGGAGGACCTGGAATGGTCCCTGCCACCGTCTGGATTGCCAATTCTTTCTCCTGAAGTCTTTTACCACCCCCCAGGTCTGAGCTTATGCAGCGGTCCTTCAGCTGGTTTAGGCAGACCTGCTGAAACCTGGATTCTTATGGCAGAAAGAGCAGAAGAGAGTTGTACGCAGTAACTTAACATGTCATTTTCGCACAGAGCGATGGAGGGAAGAGGTGTCTGGTGGGCCTTTACCTACCGGTGTAGAAAAAAAAATCTTTAGAGCAGGTCAAAATAAAAATTAAACTTATTACATCCCCTTATGCTACAGTGTCAATCAGGGGGTAGAGGATCCTTTGATATGGTTGAACTATCAATTTTGTCAATTTTGTTTGATATGTGTTTTCACCTGAGCAGATTTTAGTTTTTATGTACAATTCCTACTAACAGAGTGAAGCCATTGAAATGTAACTATTCTAGCACTTTGGTTATTCAAGGTCTTTTAGAGGCTATGGCAGCAATGATGCCACCACAAATGTTTGCATGCTATTTATTATTGCTACTATTTCCCTATAGCCTGACAAGCCAGACCCACATCAAGATGTTGGGTCTGGGAACTCACCATTGACGGAGCTCAATCCGAAGGGCGGGATAAACGGTTGTCTTTCAAATTTCCTCTGCACGCAATAGGATAGCACTACAACCAGGCAGAGCAACGAAGAAGGTAGCGAAGCTAGTTGATAGATTAAACTTTTGCCGAATCTGGTCGGCAAAACTCCGAACACATCTTCCTTTTTTCAGAATGATTTCTGTGCCGTTCTTTGTTCTTTCCTCAAAGAAAAGCTTAACTCCAAGTCTTCCAGAAGACCGCTGTTCCCAGCAGCAGCAGCCATAAGCCCCGCCCACCGACTCTATCCAGACCCGTCGCTAGACCTCAGTCTTAAGGGGGGCACATGAAATACATGGGGGGGCACAATTATTATGGGCGTACAGTACGTATATGTATAATAATCATATACTCTTGTTATACTATTCGCACGTAATCATCACGTTAAACATAACCAACAGCAATATGACCAGGTAGCCTATATAGCCTACAACACATTACATAGAAGCAATGTTATGAATATCCATAAAACACTTGACTATACAACATATTAGATGTAACACCAGAAGCATCTCTCAAACATTGCATTTTAAAGCAGTCAACAGAAGGATATGCATTGCTATGCATGTGCCATGAGACACGCACGCACGCACGCACACACACACTCACACACATACACACACACACACACACACACACACACACACAGACTTTGAACCTACCGGTACTTTGAGTGGAGGCAGCCTGTCCTCTCTCCAGTCCCTCCTGTCATTTGAAGCTGCATGCTTATTTAAGCCCTTGTCTGTAAATCTTAAACCCCTTTAATGAAGAAGGTCGCGTCCGATGATACAGATGTGAATTTCCTGCAGGCATAACAAAATGCGGAGTCCTTTTCCACCGAGTAGCCTACGCAAGCCAGTCCCTGTTCAAATACCAGCTACAGCTACGTTTTTTTTTAACCAAAGCTTTTGACTGGATATTTCCTCAACACAACCTGTTTGGGTTTGTCCGTCACACCCCTGATTCAACAGTTAGTTGTGGCCCAAATGCTGCCCCAGTCGCAGTTGCACTTGACCTGCAGGTCCTGCCAGGCCCAGGGTCAGGCTCCACGGAGCTACTAGCATCAGGCTCAGACTGTCGTCCAGGGGCTCCTTCTCCAACGACAACATCAGGAGGCGTCGGTGCCGTATCCAGTTTGGCAGAGGAGAATGTTGGTGGGCTTTTCAACCACTTACCATGACGAACTGAAGCGAGTAAGCCGGCGAAAACTCATCCAGCTTTCAGAAATGTGCGGTAACTGTTGAGCGGCTACACTGACGTAGGGAACGTCACGTCGTAGCCTAACTTTCTTTTTAGTAAGGCCGTGATAGGCTGTTGCAGTGTAGATTCCCATCAATCAAACAAAAATCACACCATTGTTTATTTATATTTATAATGTTTTAATGATAAAGAATGTAACATTAATGCAACACAAAATTAGCAACTATGATAATATAAAATTAAAGTAATTTTTTTAAGAGATCTGTGCCTCAAGTGGGGGGGGCACAAGCATTTTTTGGGGCGGGCCCGGCCCCCTATGGCCCGCCCATAGCGACGGGTATGACTCTATCCACGATGTGATTGGCCTGACCAAAATTTGGTTTTTGAAGCTCGCAAGTCAATGGAGAGTACCTAGACCCCCCTGGCTGCAAAATAAATTTGCTGCCACTAGGGTGCGTCTAGATTTCTAGGCTAATTTCCCTACTATTTGAGGCATGACAAAGCTCATGACTCAATAAGCAGCATATATAAATAATCTGTTTAATAGTTTGGCCATTTACACTGTTCTGTGTTATACAGCAAAAGTGTATAACAGCAACAAAAGTTCAATAAATAATTTCTTTAGAGAAAAGAAATCACCAAAGTGTTTTCAACGTCAACATCAGTTAATTTAGTTTAAACAATTTGTGATATAGCAACTCAAAAACTCACTAGAGTATGATATTAAATGAACTGCCTTTAGGATGAAATCTCATGTCAACCTGTATTTATTTAATATAACCATTAAACTAAGATGAATTAAACAAAAATATGTTGTATATTTCATTTTTTAGGTTTGTTTGCAACACAAAGTAATACTAATTACTATCTGGTAATTCTAAGAATCATTATGAATTAAAGTTTTCAGGCCTATAGAGCAAACCTAAGCACTTCTAATTTAAAGTCTATTTATCCAATGTGTTACCTGATATGGGAAACATATCACATCATATAATGTACAACAAAAATGTGTATCAAAATCATTTCTTTAAACTAAATTCCACATGCAAACTCATGTTTTGTTTTTTCTTATCTCTGGGTGTGTGTGTGTGTGTGTGTGTGTGTGTGTGTGTGTGTGTGTGTGTGTGTGTGTGTGTTCTCTGTGAAGCTCCTCCTCCGGCTGTCCTCTGTAGCCTGTTAAGAAACGGCAGATTTTTGGTCTAAATGACAAACCCAAATTAAAAGGGGTACAGCTCCCACATACTTTGACACTCAGGGGTGTCATTGGAAAGGAAACCCTGTCCAGTTTCTTTTAAAAGTGTCAGGGTGATTCTAGACCTTACTGACATAGAGTTACAGAGGCTGGAATGGAGGTTTTTATTTCCGTCCAAGTCATTCATCTGTAAAATCTGACTAAAATACACTGCTGTAAACACATCTGGTGAGATACAGACAACACAAGGCCATAGCCACATGTGTCAGCTTACTACTGAAAACGATTTGACGTCAAAAGACTCAGAAATTGATTTTATATGAATCTACAGATATGTCTGTGCTTTTTTGTTTTGTGCCATTTGGAGACTCCAAAAGGGACTTTAGTTACCAAGACTGCATACTGAGTTTCAAAGGTTTATAACTTGAGAACCCCTTTGCCTAGAAACATAATCTGGTGAAAGCTGACACTCTGAGGTATCTTGCCATGTATTTGTATTAGGCACAGCATCACATAAGCATAACCACACAAAACTTATATTTTCTTCTGTTCCGCCTAAGAGATTTTGATAAAAAAGGAAAGGTTTTTATATAGAAATATTAGACAATAGAAAAACTAAACACACACATGAATGATAAAATAAACTATTTACATAGTGGACCACAGATGCAAATTAGCTGTATAGCTAACACTGGTACAGGGTACACTGTCACACAAACGTCTTGAAATTAGATAACTCACCAAAGTCGCTCTCTTTAACTAACGTGTGTGTAATCGAACTCGAAAGATGTTTTCTGCGAGGGCGCAGATAAACTGCCTTGGAAATTTGTTTGGACTCTTGGGGATTTATGAAAAAAAATGTTTTGAACAATTTCACCAAAGTGGATAAAGGGAAGAATGTGAAGGTACGTAAGTGTAGCTGGTCTGGCCTGACACTCCTTTAATTTGACTCTGCGTAGTAATGGACGACAGACATCTTCTGCTTTGCCAGTTGGACAGGGGGTTTATTATGCATACCTGTGTACAACACACATTAAATCAGTACAGCAACGATAGTTACGTTATTGTAACTCCAGATTCTATGAGTATAGGCGTAGCCCTCTAAACCACGCTATGGGTTTATCCCTTCGCGCATGTGCAGTCGTGAAGATTTTCTTTCCCGCCCTTGCGTGCTGCACGGGCTTCAACTACGTCCGCAATTACTGTATAAAAACAGGGCGGACCCGTTGCTCTGCTCCCAACATCAGCTTTTTCTTCAGCTAATGCAATAGGAGCAGGTGGCCCGAATCTTAGAGGGCTACGCCTATACTCATAGAATCTGGAGTTACAATAACGTAACTATCGTTCTATTTCGTATAGGCTTCGCCCTCTAAGCCACGCTATGGGTTAGGGCAAAGCTGATGTAGTCAATGCCACCGGCGACAGATCCCACAAGTGGAACATAGACTTATTTTCCCTTACTGTCACTTATCTCTCATGTGCCGCCATGGCAACGACCTGCTAGCTGGCTGAAGGCCCAAGCCGAGAATGCAGGCGTGCATGATTGATGAGGGAAATACATGATTGATAATTATGGGACGCCCGAGTTCCTCCCAGTCACCCAGAGTAGGGGGGTTAGAAAACGTAAAGCGGCACATATCGTGATTGTATAATAGTGACAAAACATATACATATGTACATAATATATACAATTATACAGTACAGGCCAAAAGTTTGGACACACCTTCTCATTCAATGTGTTTCTTTATTTTCATGACTATTTACATTGTAGATTCTCACTGAAGTCATCAAAACTATGAATGAACACATATGGAATTATGTACTTAACAAAAAAGTGTGAAATAACTGAAAACATGTCTTATATTTTAGATTCCTCAAAGTAGCCACCCTTTGCTTTTTTTGATAACTCTGCAAACTCTTGGTGTTCTCTCAATGAGCTTCATGAGGTAGTCACCTGAAATGGTTTTCACTTCACAGGTGTGCCTTCTCAGGGTTAATTAGTGGAATGTTTTCCCTTATTAATAAAAAAGCAAAGGTTGGCTACTTTGAAGAATCTAGAATATAAGACATGTTTTCAGTTATTTCACACTTTTTTGTTAAAGTGATGGTTCGGAGTAATTCACCCTAGGGTCCTTTGCACCATGACCTCGAGCCAAACACCCCCTCAGAAGCTTTTTTCACCTGGGTCTAACATTGGGAGAGTTAGCTAGAGTAGCGTTATCAGCTGAATAGCTTAGCGCAGGGGCTAATGGACCCACGTTTGTATCTTGTAAGTTACCCCACTAATAATGCCCAAAATGATACCAAACGTCTACAAGTAGTACAAATAGGTTATGCTCTCATAAAATGATGGATTGGAAAGTTTGTAAGTACACCAGAAGTTTATGAACACTTGCCTGCTCTCTTCAGCTCTCTGTTGCTGCTGCTGCTGCTGCTACCTGCAGTTAGACGAGTGCTTAGGGCCGTCTACAAATTACTACACCGAAAAGAGATACAACAAAAATATTTATTAATTTAATGATTAAATAAAGGTAATGTCTCCAAACTTACCTCAATTATTACTTGTCTCCTGCTAGTTATACTACAGCACTTACTTAAAAAAAAAAAGTTAAATTAAAAAATATTTTTGTTGCATCTCTTTTCGGTGTTGTAATTTGTAGACGGCCCTAAGCACTCATCTTACAGCAGCAACAACAGCAGAGAGCAGAAGCCAGCAGGCAAGTGTTATTTACATAAACTTCTGGTGTACTTACAAACTTTCCAATCCATCGTTTTATGAGAGCATAACCTATTTGTACCACTTGTAGACGTTTGGTATCATTTCGGGCATTATTAGTGGGGTAACTTACGAGATACAAACGTGGGTCCATTAGCCCCTGCGCTAAACTATTCAGCTGATAACGCTACTCTACGCTAACTCTCCCAATGTTAGACCCAGGTGAAAAAAGCTTCTGGGGGGGTGTTTGGCTCGAGGTCATGGTGCAAAGGACCCTAGGGTGAACTACTCCGAACCATCACTTTAAGTACATAATTCCATATGTGTTCATTCATAGTTTTGATGCCTTCAGTGAGAATCTACAATGTAAATAGTAATGAAAATAAAAAGGAAACGCATTGAATGAGAAAGTGTGTCCAAACTTTTGGCCTGTACTGTACATACGACGGGGCCTCATTCGTCGTTGTGAGAAGAGAGGACCGAGTGAGTCAGTGAGGGCTCAGACACATCCCGCAAATAGAAGCGGATGAAAGGGCATGGGGATGCCCAAGAGGCCGCTGCACAGATTTCGGCAACTGACATGCCTCTGAACAGGGCTGTCGATGCAGACAGAGCCTGTGTAGAATGTGCCCGAATGCCCTGGGGGGACTACGCCCCCTCCGTGTTATAGGCCTGGGTGATAGCCTTACACAGCCAGTGAGACAGGCGTTGTTTCGACAGGGCCGCTCCTTGGGAGTGTTCCCTGTAGTGAACAAACAGCTGCTGCCAAAAAACCCTGGAGGGAGAAAAACCTTGACCGAAAGGAATTTGTTAAAATTTATGGCGTGAAGAAAGGGTTGGGCTGTAGGGTGGCTGCGCTCCCGTCCCCTCTGATTGAGAGACAGGACTGCAAGACTGACAGCGCACATACAGTTGAAACCAGATATTAACATATACTTTAAAAAAAACACAAAAACATTTATTTCTTTACTGTCATACATTAAATAAGAGTAAACTTTTTCTGTTTTAGATCAATACATATTAACATATTTTTTGCATTTGTTAAATGTCAGAATCGAGCGAGGGAGAATTTTTATGTATTTTTTTTATCACTTTCATCAAAGTCAGAAGTATACATACACTTCCTTAGTATTTGGTAGAATTGCCCCAAAACTGTTTCACTTTGGCCAAACGTTTTGGGTATCCTTCCACAAGCTTTCTACAATAGTTTGCTAGAATTTTGGCCCACTCCTCTTGACAGAACTGTGGATGCATTTAAAGGCACACCTCAAACACAGAGCCTCTTTCTTTGACATCATGGGAAAATCAAGAGAAATCAACCAAGACATCAGGAAAAGAATTGTGGACCTCCACAAGTGTGTCTCATCCTTAGGTGCAATTTCCAGATGCCTGAAGGTCCCACGTTCCTCTGTTCAGACAATAATACGCAAGAATAAAAAACATGGGAATTTACAACAATCATATCGCTCAGGAAGGAGACGGATTCTGAGTCCCAGAGAGGAACGTTTTTTGGTGCGAAATGTGCGAATCAATCCCAGGACAACAGCAAAAGACCTTGTTAAGATGCTTGCTGAAACTGGTAAGACAGTGTCATTATCCACAGTAAACGAGTCCTGTACCACCATGAGCTAAAAGGTTACTCTGGGAGAAGAAAGCCATTACTTCAAAATCATAAAAAATAAAAAAGCCAGACTACAGTTTGCAACTGCACATGGGGACAAAAATCTTAATTTTTGGAGACATGTCCTGTGGTCTGATGAAACAAAAATTTAACTGTTTGGCCATAATGATAAATGGTATATTTGGAGGAAAAAGGGCGAAGCTTTGAAGCCTCAGAACACCATCCCAACTGTGAATTATGGGGGTGGTAGTATAATGTTTTGGGGCTGCTTTGCTGCAGAAGGGACTGGTGCACTTCACAAAATAGATTGCATCATGAGAAAATAAAATTTTGTGGATATATTGAAGCAACATCTGAAGACATCAGCCAGGAAGTTAAAGCTTGGGCGCAAATGGGTCTTCCAAATGGACAATGACCCCAAGCATACCTCCAAATTAGTTACAAAGTGGCTTAAGGACAACAAAGTCAAGGTATTAGAGTGGCCATCACAAAGCCCTGATTTAGTCCCATAGAACATTTGTGGGCGGCACTGAAAAGGCGAGTGCGAGCAAGAAGGCCTACAAACCTGACCCAGTTACATCAGTTCTGTCAAGAGGAGTGGGCCAAAATTCCAGCAAACTATTATAGAAAGCTTGTGGAAGGATACCCAAAACGTTTGGCCCAAGTGAAACAGTTTCAGGGCAATTCTACCAAATACTAAGGAAGTGTATGTATACTTCTGACTTTGATGAAAGTGATAAAAAAAATACATACAAAATTCTCCCTCGCTCGATTCTGACATTTAACAAATGCAAAAAATATGTTAATATGTATTTATCTAAAACAGAAAAAGTTTACTCTGATTTAATGTATGACAGTAAAGAAATAAATTAGTTTGTGTTTTTTTTTTTTAAGTGTATGTAAAAATCTGGTTTCAACTGTAGAGTCGCTCATTCGCTTGGCTGATGTCAGGGCAAGGAGAAGCGCCGTTTTTAGAGACAGCAACCTGAGAGGGGCTTGTGCCAGGGGCTCGAAAGGAGGCTTCCCCAGAGCTCGGAGTACCAGGGCCAGATCCCATTGGGGCGTGAGAGAGCGCACGGTGGGTTTCTGCCGTCTGACCCTTTTCAAAAAACGTTTTACTAGGGGGTGCGCAAAAAACGTTCTCTCTCCATAGCCTTCGTGGCAGGATGAAATGGCCGCCGCGTAGGCTTTGACCGTGGATGGGGCCAAGTCATTATCTACCAGTGTTTGGCGATAAGTCAGTACGAGGGGGGGCAGGATATAGGGTCTGATTCCCTCTCTGACCGGGGGGAAAGCGTATACGAGGGTTCTGGGCCAGGGATGGTGGGAGAAAGCGTCCACGCCCAGGGGTGGGTTGTCCCGTGAGCTCAAGTAAAACCACAGAGCGCACTGTGTGTTTTCTCGTGAGGCGAACAGGTCTACCTCCGCTTCCCCGAACCTGCTCCACAGCTTCTGAACGATAGTGGGATTCAATTTCCACTCGTTGTGAGAGAGTCCCCACCTTGACATTAGGTCTGCCGCCCGGTTTAGTATCCCGGGGATGTGGACGGCCCTAAGGAGACAGCAGATGACTGTGAGACCACAGCAGGAGGCTCCTGGCTATTTCAAATAGACACATGTTTGATAGTCAGCATGTGGAATGGACGTACCATGATGCACCGGTTGAACTGGGACAGGTTGAGGATGGGGCGAAACCCGCCTGACTTTTTTGGAGTGAGAAAGTATCGGGAGTAAAATCCCTTGTTCTCCTCCCCCGGAGGAACTCAGGAAATTGCTCCCTTTGACAGCAGTTCCCGTAATTCTGACATCATGGCGTCTGATTCCGCCTGGGACGACACAGTTGTCTCCAACATGCCCGCAAAGCGAGGCGGGGGGGAGGCGAACTGGAGTGTGTAGCCCATATCAGTTTTGACATCCACGAGTCCATGTGTGTCAGTCTGATCCATGCCGCGCTGTGCTCTGAGAGCGGGCGCGCGCATGTCTGTGTGTTGTTCACAGACATAGCTAGCAGGAAGCGCAGAGCCCGTCCCGCCGCTGGGCAAGACGTGGGTAGAACGTGTTGCCCAGCCCATGGTAGGGCCCTGTCGAAAGGGTGGCGGGTCATCGTCGTCCTCATCCCGCTGGCATAGCCTGGGGGAGGAGGAGAACTGAGCAGCGCTAAATGTAGCGGTATGGTGTCTGCTCCCGCTGTCTGCATAGTGAGAGAGTGGTGCAGCTCCGCGAGCAGCGGTGACCTGGTGTGTGCTTGTGTGGGGAACATCTGTCATATTATCAGCGTAATGTTCAGTGGGAACAAGGGCTGCTTCGGGAATGCTTCGTTTAGAAAAGACGCTGAGTGGCCCTTAAAAGGGCCGTTGTGTTTCCGATTTCCAACCGTGGAGGGACAGACGTTCCCCGCGCCCTGTCATTGCCACCGTCGCCACTGCTTGGTGGGTGGCTCCGGGGGCGGGTTAGACCAGGTGGGAGCCGTCTTCATGATCCTTCGGCCCCGTGAAGCCTGCCGGTCGGGGGCCAGCTGTCGCTGCGGTGGGGCAGGCGGAGTGGCAGAGGTCGAGGCCTGGGAGGGTGCAGCCGCAGCAGAGGCTGTGGGGCGTTTCCTCTTATGGCGGTTGGTGGAGCGGTGGCGCTGTTGTTGAGGTGCTGCCTTCCAGGAGCCAAGCCGCCATAGCCGCTCCGCTTCTTCGGCTGCCTGGTGGAGGTGGGATGTGGTCCAAATAGTCCATCGGGAGCTATTATAGTACAGAAGCTCACGCCTGACCTCCATGGGTAGCTGTGACATGTGGGGCCAGATATTTCGCTGGGCCACAGTCTGCCACGCCTCGACAACGCCAACGTGGTCATCGTGGTGAGGGTGAGGATGGCGGTCATAGCCTTGCTGATCTCCGTGGCTAGCTCCGGGGGAAGCACCTCCGGGTTGGTGGCCATGGCAGAGACGGCGGAGGCTAGCAAGGCTATGTTGTTTTGCGCCACTAAGCCCTGGGCCGCACACTGGTGAGACCGGTCAGTAACTTGGGCGCAAACCTGGTCCTGGGTGGACAGGGGGGTCGGCTTCCGGTGGCCGAAGAAGGTAGCCTTCGGAAGCAGGATCGACACCAGGCTCTGCTCCAGAGGGGGGACCGAAGGGAAGCCTGCCTCTGTGTCGCCATGAACCCGTGTGAACGGGGCATAGCGCAAGACTGGCGCCCTCAGTTTCCCTGGCTGAGAGAGAGCCTCCTCCACGAATGGCCAAAGCTCCGTGAAAAGCGGCCAGAGTGGAGCCCGTTTGGACGGCGGCTCTTGAGAGTAGATGTCACCGCTCAGGAGGCCGCGAGAGGGGGCTGGAGGCTCCGCTGGAAGCGCTATGCCTCTCTGGTCCGCCGCCCTTTTATGATCTCCGGCAGGTCCATAAAAAGAGCCTTGGTGGTGGAGGGTGGAGCCACCTGTGGCAGAGGGGAAGACCGCTGAGGCAGTGCCCCTGGCCGTTCTGGAGACTGGGAGAGCCATAGCGGAAAGGCATCGATCCCTGTCTCCAGATCCAGTCCTCCCAGTGGGGAGTAAGGAAACCCTGTGAGAGAGTCGTCGTTCGGGGGAGACGAGTCATCGGACTCGTGCCCGTCGAAGACGCCCTCTTTCAGCGGTTCCAGGGCGTCGACGGGGTCACGTCGGTCCGCCCAGCTGCCGTCCCCCTCTCCATCGACCTCAAAGGCCAGAAAAGCGTCCGCCTGCCGTTGAAGCTCTTTAGAAGGCAGGCGGGCGCAGAACGGGCAGGAGGCGTTGGAGGTGAGAGCCTTGCCGGCGTGAGAGGCACCGAGGCAGGTCTCGCAGCGGGGGTGGAGGTCCGGCGAGAAGATGTAGCCGGCCTCGCAGGAGGGGCAGAGGCGGACGCCGCTGGAGCTGGTAGTCTTCATAACCTTCTTCATAACTGCTCTTGCTTGAAGAAAAAGTGGGAGCAGAACAACGGGTCCGCCCTGTTTTTATAAAGTAATTGCGGATGTAGTTGAAGCCCGTGCAGCACGTAAGGGCGGGAAAGAAAATCTTCACGACTGCGCATGCGCGAAGGGATAAACACATAGCGTGGCTTAGAGGGCGAAGCCTATACAAAATAGAACTCTGGATTCCCACACGCACACCTCTCCTCAGCATAGCGTACCGCTACTGAATAACACGTGCAGTGTTCTTATTAAAATAATATAACAAAATACATTTCAATGTGATCGTATAGTCAAAATGTCCTTATAAAATCAAAACCATTTCCCCACATACCAACGGCAATTTTTATATTTCATTAATAAATGTAAAATATAAACATGAACAAACAAAAAAAACCTACATGTATAAAAATAACATTTTCGTCACTAAAAACAAGGGGAGTACCCACATACCTGTGTACAACACACATTAAATCAGTACAGCAACTCTGGGTTCCCACACAAACACCTTTAAATGAGAGGGAGAAAAGCGCATAAGAATCCACGTGTGCTCTTATTAAGCTAGCCTGAGAGAAGTGAGCTAGCATCTCACATAAAAAGTGCTGTACACAATAAAACTGTATGTACACATTCAAACAAATATCACCATGACAAAGAACAAAGCTAGTGACAGTTAAAGTATAGTAAGAACTTCTACTTAGCGGTTTTAACATGTTTTAAGTCACTTTGAACCAGAGCGCTCAGATTGTCTTACCTCTCCTCAGCATAGCGTACCGCTACTGAGGAGAATAGCGCGACAAAACAGGAAGTGACATCACTAACAGGTCAACGGTCACACCGCCAGAATACAATTAAAATAAAAACTTCCCAAAATAAATACACACAAAACCAGATTTATATGAAAAAAAATACATACACAATCCCTTCATTGAATAAGGAGCAAATATACAAAAGGTAATGCACAGTAAAATGAGGGATATTTGATGGAATACAAACACTTTTTCATACCTGCTACAAAAGCACACTTGAATCGGCGCTGTCCTTTTCAGTGTTATCGCAACTAGATTACCGTTTTCTAACTGCTATAAATTATCTTATGCTTTGTGTGTGGGCTTAATGGAATCCTGAGAGTCTAAGCTTTCAACTGATGTGCTGCATGGCCGTATATTTTGAAGATTTAAAGCTTCAAAGTTATAATTAAGTTTATGCAGTCTATTTTGAGCGGAAGTGTGCCGTCCATGGCACAGTGATCCCTGTGAGGCTAAAGAAACAAAGAAGGATTTTCTCCAGGGTACATGTAAACATACATGTTATTAACATACATTATTTTTTCCCTGATATATGGCATCATTGATTGGAGACTCAGTGTACCCCTGACTGGATTGGCCCGTGGATCTGTTAATTTTTCCGATCCCCAATCCAGCTATTTTGTCAATATCGGGGCCGATATCCGATCCTAATATCGGATCGGTGCACCCCTAGTTAATATCGCTTTAATATATGCGTAGGAAAAACTGAACGCCAGTCGCCACGAGCCTAAGTCAAATGTCTGTGCTTAGTTCACTGGTCTGTTATTAGAGCAGGACAGTTGAGTGTCTGTTCTAAACTGCTAAAGTCAGTTGAACAGGTGAAGTGTTGGTAGGCACCTGTGTTTTTCATCAGATAATGATAAGATATATCAAATGTGGTATCAGTTTGAGTATAATGACAAAAATGATTGGTTTTGCGTGACTACATTACCGGATGCAGTGTTTAATATAATTTGAAAGTATATTTGACACAGGAATAAGACTAAATAAAACTTACCTGACAAAATTCAGAGAGAAAACTTTTTGACTAAAGGTATTGACAAAAGGTTGACTAACATGTAATAACTTAATTTACTAAAACTGGACTGAAACGTTTTGATAACGCTCAGTACAAGTCCTGCATTCAAATTTTTACTTAAAGTGAAAGAGAGGCATTATATATGCTCCAGCCCATATACTCATCTCTGTGTCCTCTGCTTTCCGGTGGGCCTGCTTCTCTACTATCCTCTCCATCAGTCTGTTTCTGCTCCGTGTTCCTGCCTTTTCATCCGTGTTAATTCTCCTTGTGGCCATGTTGCTGTCCTGTCTTTCGGTCCCCCTCGCTCCGTAGTGGGGGTGGCGAGGGACTATCCCTCGCTGTCTGACCGTCTTCCCCTTCTTCCTGGTTTCCGTTCCGCTGTCGACCACACGTCTCACTGCATAGCATCCTCCTGCACGCCCATAGAGCGTCAGCACAGGCCTCGCAGATCTCGACCGTCCTCTCGTCCAGCCTCACCTCCAGTCCTATCCTCGGTCCTATCTGCCACCAGTCCCACGCCACCTAAGGCCCACATTTTACAACTCCTGCCCTTGCTGCTCGCTTCCTCCCTCTTTCACTGCCCATTCTTCACCTTTGACATTTTCTTCTGAAGTAAGTCAGTAGTATATAGTTGGGTTGCTTTGTGGGCCTTCTGTAAGTTATGTAAGGGTTAATACCTGATGAGGGGTCCATTGTCAGGAATTAATGGACGATGGAGAAGGCGTGAACCGTCCGACGTGCAGCGCAGAGCAGGTGGAAACACTTTGACTGTAGACTTGGTTGGCCCACATGTTGTATAACCTGGTTTGTTTGAACCTTATCGAGATCTTGACACACTCTGTAAGTGCCCAGCTTACTGTATAGACTCTGCTGGTTTATCATTCAGACATCCTTAGCTTCTAACCGTGGGGAGTTGGGTTTTAACAGGACCAGCCACTATGGGGCCATAGAATTATATAATAAGTGTCAGCTCTGTTAGTTCAGTCAGTTAATCACATTATAATTTGCCATCATTGTATGCAAGAGCCCTTTTTGCCAACACTCAATTCGAATGTGTCCTTAACTCAGGAAATAGTTTGCTCACTCAATTTTTCAGAGCTTGAGCAGAGATTTAAATCCCATTAAAGTGATAAGTAGACTAATGAAGTCACTGAGGGATTGGCTCCAGCAGCACATTGCAGACCGGGCTCCTCCAGGGCCATAGTGCCACTGCAGTCCAGTCACTCACTGCCGCTTTCTAATAACACTGTTCGAAGCAGAGCGATGCCACACCAAGTCCTCTGCTGACAGCCCTTCACCCACTTCTCTCTGCTGTTCCCCAGAGCAAAATGATTGTGCTTGTTGAGCTTCAGAATTTCCGTGTTCAGCTCATCTTCACTTGAAATCTTGAACAAGTTACATAGACCTAAGGACAGAATGCTGACATTTATTCATACGTGTGATGTGTCACTCTTGTAACACATCATGTTTAAAAAAATAAAATAATAATATAATTTATTTGTTAGGGCCTGAGCGCCGACAGCAGCTAAGGCCCTATGGAAACTGAAGGAATTATTATTCCTTCTTTTTTCCAGCAAATGAATGAGGGGCTTAACATACTCAAAAACTCACCAAAATTGTTTTTTTGTCCCTCTCCTCTCTGCCTGCAGCTTCAGAAGACTCTGTCAGAGCTGGATGAAGATGATCCTTGCTACGAGTTCCGTCGAGAACGATTCACCGTCCACCGAACGCACCTCTACTTCCTCCACTATGAGTATGAGCCCAGCTCTGACAACACTGACGTCACTCTAGTTGCCCAGCTCTCTATGGACAGGTACTGTTCTACACCCACAGTAACAAAGCTCAGTCTGCTTAAAAGGTAGTCTGTTAAAAATGTGTTAACACTCCACTGCACGTAAATAATGAACTTCTGAGAGACCCTTTGTAGTAGCAAAATCAAATCTTGTATTAAATCCCCTTCTGTCAGCAGTAGGCACAGTTTGTCTTGACTCATTCTTTATTTCCAATTCTTTAGTTAAGTTTGCAGTTATGTACCCCCAGAATAGACATCATCGCGTTGCGTTTTGTGAATTTATTAGCAAACTTTCCTGTACAGCCATGCAAGTCTTCTTTTTCATCCAAACATTTCCCCGAGCTGCTCTCAGAAATCCACATTGAAAACTTCCAACGTGCTGTTCCAACTTTCCGACCTTTGTTACATTACTTATTTGTTACAAATTTTACATTACTTTTACGGTCCATTTTGCCCCGCCGCTACCGCTGACCCACAACAACTCTTTTTCTCTAGTAAACAAAAGGCACCTGCGCAGTAGCTAAAACATAGAACTAGAGTAAATCAGATCTGTAACAACGCTCATAGTTGAATACAGTGTATGTCAACATCAAATAACTATAATAATTAGGGCTGTCAAATGATTAATTTTTTTTAATTGCGATTAATCGCTGAATTTCTATAGTTAATCACGATTAATCGCATGTTTTATCACATGATTAAAATTCTATTATTTTGCATTTCAGAACTGTTTTTAAGTACATATTAACAATGGAAAGCAATTCTTACCAGGTTATCTTGATTGGGAATCAAATGAATGCAAAGAAAGTTACTTTATGAACTTGACTTTAAGATTTGTATTAGTTTATTATTTATTTACTATAAACAAAAGAAGAAAAAAGAAAAAAAGAAGGGTCAATATAGTGTGCAGTAACTTCTAAATAATTTTGATTACTCACTGACAGTGATCACCGGTTGATGAGACAGCGTTTGCACTTTGGTTTCAATAACAGGTCGCCGAGTAGCACTCTCCAAAATAGTACTTTGCCTGAGCCCACTAGCATCAACCTGAGTCACGTTGACTGTACTATGCTTAGCTCGTAGGCGGTAGCTCAAGCTTGACATGCTTCGGTGATATTTTAATTCGGCTTTACACAATTTGCATATGGCTTTCGACTTGTCTATGAGCCGTCCAGGAGTTTTGGAAAATGAAAAGCGCCATTCAGAATTGTGTTGCTGCTGCATTTCTCCATCATTTCACCTGCAGCCAGCAGCAGGAGGATGTGTTAGGAGGAAGTATGACAGCTTGATGATAAGTAAAGGTGCGGCAAAGGGTCAAAATAGTAGAACCATTAGGCACGACGTGAAGTCGAGTGAAGTGAAAATAAATTAATAAATGGCGGCATGCGATTAAAAAAAATTTATGCTGACAGCCCTAATAATAATATAGAAACTTAGCAAATTGATCTAACATTAGCAAATACAAAAACCTCAAAATTAATTTTAGTTAGCTTTGGCTCTTACATTTTCCGGCCCCTAACTGGGAAACAGTAAGGCAACCAATTACTCAAATAATAATACGGAAGGGCCATAGACATCCATATCTCTTTAAGAGTCTGTTTCACAAACAAGACAGAGTTTTTCGATAGGTCTTTCTAGAGTGTTTGATTTTTTTTTTTACCAACACTCTCCCAACTCCCCAGGAGTTTCTTGGGGCAGAATCATCTAAAATCATTACCACATCTCCAGGAGTGGGATTTTTGGCACTCTTGCAGAAGGGGCAGATACTCACGTACCCACCGTCTCCAGAATAGGTTTGCCAGGTACTGTACCTGTTTCCACCTGCGGCATGAGTACAGATCTTTTTCAAACGGTCCTGGTTGAAGCAAAGGCTGCCTTTTCAACAGTAAGATGTGATTAGGGGTCAAAGCGTCAAGGTCGCCAGATAATTTGTGATTGGCCAGTCATTTATTATAGCTTCGTCTTCACACATTAATATTTAAAGTGATTCATCATCCACACCCTGTTCCTTTAGCACAGACTTTATAATCTTTCTCACTGGCTGGATTTGCCTTTCCCAATTCATCCCCAAAGTGAGAACCTGCAGGAGGGTTAAAGATGCATTCTACTCCTATTTGACCAAGTGTGTCTTGTATTTTTCCAATGCTGAATGACATCACAGAGTTCTCGTTCTGCCCTAACAAAAGTAGTGCCATTATCTGAACAAACAATTGACACCTGTTCTCTTCTGCACATAAACCGCTGGATTGCATTCAAACACGAGCCAGTGTCCAGCAAGTGTGCGCATTCTCCATGTGCACTGCTCTTGTTACTAGGCATGTAAACATCACACCATATCTTTTGACAGTTGAGAGCCCTCCTTTGACCAAAAATGGCCCAAAATAGTCCATGCCAACATGAGAAAATGGTGCCTTATCTAGTTGAAGCCTATCTTTAGGCAGGTCAGCCATTTTCCGTTCCTTTCTGCGGGCGTTAACCTTTCAGCAGACAACACATCTTGACAGAAACTTTCTTACAGTGGAATTTGCAGTGGGGATCCAAAATCTTTGATGAAGCTGGGACAGCATATAATTTCTTCCACAGTGTCCAATCTTTAATGAGTATCCCTAAGTATCAGATGGTGATATGTGAATCCTTAGGTATAATAGCTGGAAGCATGACTTCCGCTGGCATAGAAGATTTGTTGAGACGGACTCCAACTCTTAACAACCCATCTTGAAGCACTGGATCCAGCTTGCACAGAGGGCTGCTTCTTTTTAGATCATGGTTTCCCCTTTCCAAACTTGAGACTTCATCTTGAAACTTTTGGTTTTGACAGCAACAGATTATTTCTTTCTCTGCCTCTTTTAGATCTTCAACAGTTTGAGTTCCCTTTTCCATGTTTATTTTGTAGGCTTGCATTTGTTGCTCCACGGTTTGTTGTCTGATTTGACCAGTTTGGTAGTAGCTATTTTTTGCAAACAACTCTTTTCTTATTTTACTCATTTGCTTCAGCATTGCCTTGAGTTTGAGTACCCATGCCACAGCCTTTTTTAATTTGTACCAACTGGAATAGTAGTTGATGAGCTTGTTCACTTGAGTCTGTGTTTTCAGCTGCTCGAACCTCGTGCTCGAATGAGGTTTGTGGTAACTGACCTT
The DNA here is from genome assembly GCF_010015445.1 of Perca fluviatilis. Taxonomy (NCBI): domain Eukaryota; kingdom Metazoa; phylum Chordata; class Actinopteri; order Perciformes; family Percidae; genus Perca; species Perca fluviatilis. Next base: position 28,397,979 of record NC_053134.1, on the reverse strand, counting down.
TTTACCTCCATATCATCCTCTTCAACCTCTAGCAGTTTAGGTCCCTCCAGCCACAGATGCTCTGGTTCTCGAAGAAATGGTGGACCTTGAATCCAATCAAGGTTACTCATCAACTTGGCTGCTGTTAGGCCCCTAGATGCACAATCAGCTGGATTTGTTGATGTATTGATGTATCTCCAATGTATTGGATTGGTTGATTCCCAGATGGTGAAAACCCTGTTAGCTACAAATATCTTGAATCAGCGAGTGTTGTTATCTATATACTTTAAGACTGTAGTACTGTCGGTCCAGAATGCTGATTGTTGCCGCTCCATTTGTAACTCGTTTCAACATCACACGGCACTAGGGCTGTCCAAAACGATTATTTTTTAAACGATTAATCTAGCGATTATTTTTTTCGATTAGTCGACTAATCTAACGATTCATTTTTCGATTAATCTAACGATTCATTTTTTGATTAATCTAACGATTCATTTTTCAATTAGTGATTATTTTCCCATTGCTCAATTATTAACAATTTACAAATAACAAATTTCAATAAGGTTCAAATCTCTATTTATTAAAATTGTTTAACACTGCACTGTTCAAGTAAAATGAATTTTTTGTGCAACCTTAAGCCAGATGTAGGCCACAAAATAATGTTACTTTCAGGAGGAATACAAAAATAAAAACTTAAAGTAAACAGAGCAAGTGCAACAAGAGTAGCCTGTATTTATATATATTTTAACAGTAGGTAAAATAATGAATAAGCTCTTTTTTAACATCCAAGCTCTTTTCCCTTTAATTTAACTTTAATTATTTATATCTAAAGGCTGGTTAAGCACAGTAGGGAGGAGAAGTTTGACAGTTTTTTTGTCTCGTTCCAGTGATTGGCACATCTGGGTGATGGCGTCAGATATGCGTTAGCATGTTAGATGTATTTCCACTCACGTACCCAACAACTGCTGAACAACGCCAACACACAGTCCTCGTCTTATCCACCACTCTCTCGCCTGTAGCCTACTACTGGAACTGACCTGAAGACCGAAGTGTTCGAGGCGGGGACAGCATGATACGAGAGGACATGACATGGGAGACTCCAGACTGCAGCCATACAGTCTCAAAGTTTTCCCAAACTTGTGATCTTAAAAAGGCCGGCGGACAACTCTTGTGGGTCGCCACCACTCGCCATACTGGTCCTTTCATGCTGCTATCTCTGACTCACTCACTGGACCATCGACCTAACAAAAAACTGCATGTAGGCAGAGGAGCTTGGCTAGCTTCAGAGCTAAGGCGGGGCTACAGTTTAGGTGTCCCTAGAACCCACGTATCTAACAGTAGTTCCACATTACATTAGTTCCGCATTACATTAATTAATTTGCACGCAAGTTTTATTTATTTATTTTATTTAGTGACGTGTCAATAAAAATTATTTGTGTTGACGCATTTACGTAATCTATGACGTCGACTACGTCAACGAATCATCCCAGCCCTACACGGCACCCATTCTCTTCTCTGCTTCTTTTTTTTTATGATAGATTTTTTATTTATTTTCCATTTAACCCTCATGTCCTCTTCGGGCATTTTTGTACATTTTTCTCAAGTTTTTCTTTTTCATTTTGTGATAATGTTTGCTGTGTTACTGCTTATGGCATGACATTTTGTAGGAACCTTTCTTTTTAGTCAAAATTTTTAAATCCAGTGTTTTTTACTCTTACATGTTTTTTATACTTAAATGATTCATTCTGTACCCTCTGGACACCTTCGTGGCAAAAATGTACAGTACAGGCCAAACACACCTTGGACACACCTTCTCATTCAATGTGTTTCTTTATTTTCATGACTATTTACATTGTAGATTCTCACTGAATGCATTAACACGCAATGAATTAACACATATGGAATTATGTACTTAACAAAAAAGTGTGAAATAACTGAAAACATGTCTTATATTTTAGATTCCTCAAAGTAGCCACCCTTTGCTTTTTTTGATAACTCTGCAAACCCTTGGTGTTCTCTCCATGAGCTTCATGAGGTAGTCACCTGAAATGGTTTTCACTTCACAGGTGTGCCTTTTCAGGGTTAATTAGTGGAATTTTTACCCTTATTAATAAAAAAGCAAAGGGTGGCTACTTTGAAGAATCTAAAATATAAGACATGTTTTCAGTTATTTCACACTTTTTTGTTAAGTACATAATTCCATATGTGTTCATTCATAGTTTTGATGCATTCAGTGAGAATCTACAATGTAAATAGTCATGAAAATAAAAAGGAAACGCATTTGAATGAGAAGGTGTGTCCAAACTTTTGGCCTGCATGCACACAAAAACTGCTATTAAATCATCATCTATCAATATTTTTTCTGCTTTTTTTTTCATAAATCACTTAAACAACTTTTAACTTAATCAAAACCACCAAACATTCAATCAATCATTTTCAGGATTTTAACCCTTTAAATGCCAGTTTATTAGGGCCCGAGCGCTGACAGTGGCGAAGGCCCTATTGAAACTGAAGGAATTATTATTTCTTTCTTTCTTTTTCCCATCAAATGAATTGGCTTTTTGAGGGGCTTAACATATTCAAAAACTCACCAAATTTGGCAGTCGCATCAAGTCTGGTGAAAATGTACGTATTTTAAGGGTTTCGCGAATACGCACAAAAATGGCTCGCTAGCGCCCCCTAGAAAGTTAAAAAAATTGAGCCCCTGCAGTGCGTTTAACGTAGACTCACGAAACTTGGTACAAATATGTAACATGTCAAGATGTACAAAAAACTTCATTAGAGCCAAAGCCTAAACCCAACAGGAAGTCCGCCATTTTGATTTCAAAGTTCGAAATTAGTGCCATTTTGGCCATTTCCACATGTCGTACTTTAACGAACTCCTCCTAGAGATTTCATCCGATCAACTTCAAACTCGGTCTGTGCCATCTTAAGATGTTAAAGATGAAAAGTTGTTAAAAGAAAAACTTTTCGTCATAGGGCGTGGCCGTGGCGGGGCGGCCATTTTGTGCGTTTCGCCGCCGAAACAGGAAGTGGGTGTAACTCGAGTGTACATTGTCCAACTGGCTCGAAACTTTTCAGGATTCATAAGAGTCCAACCCTGAGGACAATTAAAGGCTGATATTTAATTAAAGTCATAGCGCCCCCTAGTGGCAACAGGAAGTAGGCCTAAGAGTCAAGGTGCTATACTTTAACGAACTCCTCCTAGAGATTTCATCCGATGGACTTCAAACTTGGTCTGTACCATCCCAACACCTTAACGATGAAAAGTTATTGAAAGAAAAACTTTACGTCAGACGGTGTGGGCGTGGCGGCCCTTTTGAGCGTTTAGCGATGAACAAAGAAGTTGTTGTAACTTGAGTGTACGTTGTCGTATCTGCCCGAAATTTGTCACGAATCACAAGGGTCCAGGCCTGAGGACACCTACAGGCCAAAATTGACTTTTGGTGATAGCGCCCCCCGCTGGCAACAGGAAATGCGCCTTATATGAGAAACATCATCCGATTTACATGAAACTTAGAATGTGTGGTCTACATGTGATACTGAGCCGCCCCCTATAATATAACCCCGCCCACTTACGCAGATCACGCCCCCTTTCATAACATTTGGACCGTTTAAGGTGGAGTCTTGTGTGAGGTGTCATTGAACTCAGCAGAGAGTTCCTTCTTTATTGGTGATGGTTTGGCCCGCCCCCTATGCATAAGCCACGCCCCCTTTCATAACATTTGAACCGTTTAAGGTATACCCTTGTGTGAGGTATCATTGAACTCAGCAGAGACTTCCTTCTTAATCGGTGAGGGTTTGGCCCGCCCTCTATGTTCAAGCCACGCCCCCTTTTATTACTAATGGCCCTATTGATGTAAACACTTGTGTGAGGTATCATTGAACTCAGCAGAGACTTCCTTCTTCATTGGTGATGGTTTGGCCCGTCCCCTATGTTTAAGCCACGCCCCCTTTCATACATGCTGACCCATTTAAGGTAGAGTCTTGTGTGAGGTATCATTCATCTCAGCAGAGGCTTCATTTTTAATTGGTGATGGTTTGACCCGCCCCCTATGCTGTAGCCACGCCCCCTTTCACAGCTAATGAACCGTATGACGTAGAGTCTTGTGTGAGCTATCGTTGAACTCGGCGGGGAGTTCCCTTTTCATTGGTGACGGTTTGCGGCGTCTGAGTGCCGCGCGAATGCACGGTCGCAAGGAGCGGCGTCCGCCGGTAACCCCGACGCGCACAGAGGCGCGAGGGCCCGTCCATCGCTGCTCGCAGCTTTAATTAGGGCCCGAGCGCTGACAGCGGCGAAGGCCCTATTGAAACTGAAGGAATAATTATTATTCTTTCTTCTATTATTATTTTCCCGTCAAATGAATTGGCTTTTTGAGGGGCTTAATATCTTCAAAAACTCACCAAATTTGGCGGTCGCATCAAGTCTGGTGAAAATTTACGTATTTTAAGGGTTTCGGGAATAGGCGCACAAAAATGGCTCACTAGCGCCCCCTACAAAGTTAAGAAAATTGAGCCCCTCCAGTGCGTTTAACGTAGACTCACGAAACTTGGTACACCTATGTAACATGTCAAGATGTACAAAAACTTCATTAGAGCCATACCCTAAACCCAACAGGAAGTCCGCCATTTTGATTTCAAAGTTCGAAATTAGTGCCATTTTGGCCATTTCCACATGTCGTACTTTAACGAACTCCTCCTAGAGATTTCATCCGATCAACTTCAAACTCGGTCTCGTGCCATCTTAAGATGTTAAAGATGAAAAAGTTGTTAAAAAAAAACTTTTCGTTATAGGGCGTGGCCGGCGGGGCAGCCATTTTGCGTTTGTGCGCCGCGAAACAGGAAGTGGGTGTAACTCGAGTGTACCTTGTCCGATTACCTCGAAACTTTTCAGGATTCATAAGAGTCCAACCCTGAGGACAAATAAAGGCCGATATTTACTTAAAGTCATAGCGCCCCCTAGTGGCAACAGGAAGTAGGCCTAAAAGTCAAGGTGCTATACTTTTACGAACTCCTCCTAGAGATTTCATCCGATGGACTTCAAACTTGGTCTGTACCATCCCAACACCTTACCGATGAAAAGTTATTAAAAGAAAAACTTTTCGTCAGACGGTGTGGGCGTGGCGTGGCGACCATTTTGAGTGTTTAGCGATGAAGAAAGAAGTTGTTGTAACTTGAGTGTACGTTGTCGTATCTGCCCGAAATTTGTCACGATGGACAAGGGTCCGGGCCTGAGGACACCTACAGGCCAAAATTGACTTTTGGTCATAGCGCCCCCCCCTGGCAACAGGAAATCTGCCTTATATGACAAACATCATCCGATTTACATGAAACTTAGAATGTGTGGTCTACATGTGATACTGAGCCTATAATATGACCACGCCCACTTACTCAGGCCACGCCCCCTTTCATAACATTTGAACCGTTTAAGGTAGAGACTCGTGTGAGGTGTCATTGAACTCAGCAGAGACTTCCTTTTTAATTGGTTATGGTTTGACCCGCCCCCTATGCTTAAGCCCCGCCCCCTTTCATAAAATTTGAACTTTTTAAGATAGACCCTTGTGTGAGGTATCAATGAACTCAGCAGAGACTTCCTTTTTAATTGGTGATGGCTTGACCCGCCCCCTATGCTTTAGCCACGCCCCTTTTCACAGCTAATGAACCGTATGACGTAGAGTCTTGTGTGAGGTATCGTTGAACTCGGCGGGGAGTTCCCTTTCAATTGGTGACGATTTGCGGCGTCCGAAAGTGCCCGCGAATGCACGATTCGCGACGGGGCCCCCCCGGTAACGCCGCGACGCGCAGAGGCGCGGAGGCCCCATCCATCGCTGCTTGCCAGTTTTGATTTAGCCCGAACGGCGGGGGGGCCCTATTGAAACTGAAGGAATTATTATTCTTTCTTTCTTTCTTTCTTTCTTTCTTTCTTTCTTTCTTTCTTTCTTCTATTATTTTCCCGTCAAATTAATTGGCTTTTTGAGGGGCTTAATATATTCAAAAACTCACCAAATTTGGCGGGCGCATCAAGTCTGGTGAAAATTTACATATTTTGGGTGGGTTTCGGGAATAGGCACAAAAAATGGCCTTCGGCTCGCCCCTAGAAAGTTAAGAAAATTGAGCCCCTGCAGTGCGTTTAACGTAGACTCACGAAACTTGGTACACATATGTATCATGTCAAGATGTACAAAAAACGTCATTAGAGCCATACCCTAAACCCAACAGGAAGTCCGCCATTTTGATTTCAAAGTTCGAAATTAGTGCGATTTTGACCATTTCCACATGTCGTACTTTAACGAACTCCTCCTAGAGATTTCATCCGATCAACTTCAAACTCGGTCTGTGCCATCTTAAGAAGTTAAAGATGAAAAAGTTGTTAAAAGTAAAAAACTTTTGTCGAATAGGGCGTGTGGCGTCGGGCGGGGCGGCCATTTTGTGCGCGTTTCCGCACGAAGCAGGAAGTGGGTGTAACTTCGAGTGTACGCGTTGTCCGATTACCCTGAAACTTTTCAGGATTCATAAGAGTCCAACCCTGAGGACAAATAAAGGCCGATATTTACTTAAAGTCATACGCGCCCCTAGTGGCAACAGGAAGTAGGCCTAAAAGTCAAGGTGCTATACTTTAACGAACTCCTCCTAGAGATTTCATCTGATGGACTTCAAACTTGGTCTGTACCATCCCAACACCTTACCGATTAAAAGTTATTAAAAGAAAAACTTTTCGTCAGACGGTGTGGGCGTGGCGTGGCGGCCATTTTGAGTGTTTAGAGATGAACAAAGAAGTTGTTATAACTTGAGTGTACGTTGTCGTATCTGCCCGAAATTTCTCAAGATTGACAAGGGTCCATGCCTGAGGACACCTACAGGCCAAAATTGACTTTTGGTCATAGCGCCCCCCCCCTGGCCACAGGAAATGCGCCTTATATGACAAACATCATCCGATTTGCATGAAACTTAGAATGTGTGGTCTACGTGTGATACTGAGCTGCCCCCTATAATATGACCACGCCCAATTACTCAGGCCACGCCCCCTTTCATAACATTTGAACCGTTTAAGGTATACCCTTGTGTGAGGTATCATTGAACTCAGCAGAGACTTCCTTCTTCATTGGTGATGGTTTGACCCGCCCCCTATGCATTAGCCACGCCCCTTTTCACAGCTAATGAACCATATGACGTAGAGTCTTGTGTGAGGTATCGTTGAACTCGGCCGGGGAGTTCCCTTTTCATTGGTGACGATTTGCTGCGTCCGAGTGCCGCGCAAATGCACGGTCGCAAGGAGCGGCGTCCGCCGGTAACCCCGACGCACACAGAGGCGCGAGGGCCCATCCATCGCTGCTCGCAGCTTTAATTGTTTCTATTATTATTATTTTCCCGTCAAATGAATTGGCGCCCCCTTTCATAACATTTCAACCGTTTAAGGAATACCCTTGTGTGAGATATCATTGAACTCAGCAGAGACTTCCTTCTTCATTGGTGATGGTTTGGCCCGCCCCCTATGTTCAAGCCACGCCCCCTTTTATTAATAATGGCCCGATTGATGTAAACACTTGTGTGAGGTATCATTGAACTCAGCAGAGACTTCCTTCTTCATTGGTGATGGTTTGGCCTGCCCTCTATGTTGAAGCCACGCCCCCTTTAATAAATGCTGACCCATCTAAGGTAGGGTCTTGTGTGAGGTATCATTATACTCAGCAGAGACTTCCTTCTTCATTGGTGGTTGTTTGACCTGCCCCCTATGCATTAGCCACGCCCCTTTTCACAGCTAATGAACCGTATGACTTAGAGTCTTGTGTGAGGTATCTTTGAACTCGGCGGGGAGTTCCCTTTTCATTGGTGACAATTTGCGGCGTCTGAGCGCCGCGCAAATGCACGGTCGCAAGGAGCGGAGTCTGCCGGTAACCCCGACGTGCGCCGAGGCGCGAGGGCCCGTCCATCGCTGCTCGCAGCTTTAATTATTCTTTCTTTCTTTCTATTCTTTTTCCCGTCCAATGAATTGGCTTTTTGAGGGGCTTAACATATTCAAAAACTCACCAAAATTGGCGGTCGCATCAAGTCTGGTGAAAATTTACGTATTTTAAGGGTTTCGGGAATAGGCGCACAAAAATGGCTCGCTAGCGCCCCCTAGAAAGTAAAGAAAATTTAGCCCCTGCAGTTCGTTTAACGTAGACTCACAAAACTTGATACACATATGAAACATGTCATGATGTACAAAACCCTTCATTGGAGCCATACCCTAAACCCAACAGGAAGTCCGCCATTTTAATTTCAATGTTCGAAATTAGTGCGATTTTGGCCATTTCCACATGTCGTACTTTAACGAACTCCTCCTAGAGAATTCATCCAATCAACTTCAAACTCGGTCTGTGCCATCTTAAGACATTAAAGATGAAAAGTTGTTAAAAGAAAAAAATTTCGTCAAAGGGCGTGGCCGTGGCGGGGCGGCCATTTTGTGCGTTTTGACGCCGAAACAGGAAGTGTATCCAACCCCACATTTGAGTAGAAAGACTTTCAAAGACACACAACATTAACCCACGGCTAATAGCCTGGCTAGCTGACTTTTTATCCTCCAGATCCCAAAGGGTTAAAGTCAATGGTGTTTTATTGGGCAATCTTTTATCTTCTACTGGCTCCCCCCAAGGATGTGTCCTCTCCCCTTTCCTTTTTGTCTTATACACAAATGAATGTCGTTCACAATATGATGGTTTTTAAATTTGCAGATGACTCTGTCATTGTGTCTACTTAATGAAAGTGTGATTGAACACGGACCAATAGTGAAGGACTTTAACGACTGGTGTAAGCGTTCTTTTTTAAATATAAATGTCTCTAAGACTAAAGAATTGATTATTGATTTTAGGAAACAGTGCCCCCCTCTTCCCCCCACTATCATTGATGGCCAACCTGTTTAGACAGTACAAGAATATAAGTACCTTGGCACAATAATAAAAAAAAAAAACTTTTAACATTGACCCCACGTTTATGAGTATGTTTTATTCTTGTTTTATTGAGTCTGTTTTAACCTTCTGTTTTATTTGCTGGTTTGGTTCTCTGTCCATGAAAAAACAAAAATGACTAGAGAGTATCGTTAGGACATGTGACAAGATTGCAGGCATCAACCTCCCCACTCTCTCCCACATCTACTCCAACAGAGTGGCAAAGAAGGCCCGATCCATTGCAGCTGACCCTAGCCACCCCTTGTCCTGCCAGTTTAAGTTACTTCCCTCAGGCTGTAGGTACTCCATGCCCAGATGCAGGTCCAATAGACTCAGAAACTCTTTTATCCCGACTTCTATTTCCATTTTAAACAATTTGCCAGAATTGTTTTAAATGTATGTATTTTTATTTTGCTATTGTGGTTTAGATATTGTGGGTATTTTATGTTTTGCTGTATTGTTGTTTGTCTTGTTTTTATGTGTGTCTGCTGGCTGTACAAATAATTGCCCCTCTGGGACAATAAAGTTACCTTGACCTTGAGTCTTGTGTGAGGTATTGTTGAACTCGGCAGGGAGTTCCCTTTTCAGTGTTGATGATTTGCGGTGTCTGAGTGTCGCGCAAATGCACGGTCACAAAGAGCAGAGTCCGCCGGCAACCTCGACGCGCGCCGAGGCGCGAGGGCCCGTCCATTTCTGCTCGCAGCTTTAATTGTATTTGTATTTGTATTCGAGTAAAATTCAAAATAGGCGTAAAAATCCAGTGTTTTTGCATTACACTTCTAATTTACGTTAAAGTGTAAGTATTTAATTATATCCATTATAATAATTATGGATATGCAATATTGGTTGATGTTTTCCATAAATCCAGCAATGAACATGTAACAAGGAATGTCATTGAAAATAAAATAACATAAAAGCCATTACCTCATCCATGGTTAAACCAACAACTAATAAAATACCATTGTGAACATTATGAACCCCACCACCACCTGTCATTGTTGGAGGACGCTGAACAGACAGAATAAAAACAAATAATACTTCAAAGAACTGTTCTTCTTCTGAAAGAACTTCTTTCTAATGCACAGAATTCCAAGAACTAAAGTTGTATTCTATATAATACTCTTATAAACTAAAAGATACAGCCCTGCTATTGTCAACTGTCTGCCAAAAAACAGACACAAAGGTTGTTTTTTTTTGTTTTATGTTTTTGAATTTTGTTTTGTTTTATGTTAACCATAACTTAACCATATTTCACTTCATATTTCATATCTTCTGCCAACATATTCTCAGTTAAATTTCTCCATGTTGTATTTTGTGAGCACAAGCTCCTCCACTTGTGAGGGGAGCAGTCTGGAGCGATGTGGGGACACACTATCTCCTGCTGTGCTAAAGATCCTCTCAGAGGAGACACTTGTTGGGGGGCAGGTGAGATATTTCATTTCCACATGAGCCAGGGCTGGCTGTGGCTTGCATTTTTGACCAGAAGGTCACTGCAGGATCTGAGGTCAGTGATTCAGTGCTGTCCTCAGCTAAGTAGCTTTAAAATATCTTGAGTAGGGCTGTGACGATAACCGCATCACCGCAATACCGGCGGTGACGTGCCACTACCGCGGTCATGACGCCATCACCGCCATCACCGCCATCACCGCATATTTTTTTTTTTCACCTTTAGCTCGCGTAACTTACAGGAGAACAGATATTGTGTGATATGACATATAATGAAAGAAATAATCATTGTGTAGTTACCCTCATCGACTGTCTTCTATCCTACATTCAAGAGTTTATGGAGAGAAAAAAAAACGCAAGTTGCCCGTCACTTCAGCTTTGCACATGAGGATGGACAGTCCATTGAGCCGAGGTGGACGTGGACACATTAACGTTAACGCTGCAGTGTTTACCATTGCACATTAGCCTAGCAGCTAACGCAGTTTCTTTCTGCTTATAGCTTAATCCTGACAAAACCGAACGGTTGAATCTCAGCCTGCATGCACGTTTTGTAGCCTAAACAGAGCAGCTTATATTGGTTATCTTAGACAGAGCACTCTGTCTGCTCAGCTGCTAAGACCGCTGTGCTGCGGAGCATCTGTCCTTGGCATTGTCGGCAAACCTTTTTTTTTCTTTTTACTTTATTGACAATAGAGCTTTCTGAACTGTTTGTGGAATAGATCAACGGAGATGAGAGAAAGCAGAGTGGCCATAAATGACAGCAAAACACAGTAAAGACTCACATTGAGCTGAAATGGAAACACTGTGCTATGGGTTAAGCCGATGTTTATCGGGGGGTAACGGCCATTCACTTTACCGGCGGTATTGACAACAGATAAAGCCACTGTGTCTTGAGAAGCTCAAGCTTGTTGTTTTATTGTTTACTTTACATCATCTTTGCTATCTCTTTTTCCTCTCGCTTTTCCTCACAGCAGCACTCATACGCTGCTCTCCATTACCGCTTGCTCTCCACACGGGCACTGACGTCAATCACTTAAGGCCCCCTGCCATTCTCGCTCTAATTTACGCTACTCTTGTAAGGGGGTTGCGGTTAACCGCCATACCGCGGTGATATGTTGCTTCGTCACCGCGATAAGAAAAATACCATACCGTCACAGCCCTAATCTTGAGGGAGGTCATAGCACCAGATGAGGCAGATTTGGCTTTTGGTTTAGCAAGATTGTGCTTTGCCCCCCAAAAGAGGCTTTTTTGCCCACTGGTCTCACTCTCAACTGAGGATGAACTGGCAGCTTCAGGTACCCCAGAAACATCATCTGCTTGGAGTTCTGCATCCATCTCTGTAGCCACATCTGCCTTGAGCCTGTCAAACTCTGATGTACTAAGTAGTGACATGGGCAAGCTCTTAAATCGGGGATCCAGTAGGGTGGCTTTAAAGTAATGACCCAAGGAGTCATCAAAGACAGCCTGGAAGCGCTGAGCCAACTGAGACTGCAATGTGGTCACCATTTTAAGTGCCTCTGGAAGAGCCTGTACATCCGCAGCCACATTTAAGTTTGTTAATGCAGTCTTGAGAGCCTGCACACAAGGGATAACAGAAGACAGAGAAGCCACATCCTCACACACACTGCGTGTTGCCTCCTCAAATGGTTGTAGTATTTTCACAATGGCCTGCATTAGTTCCCATTGATGGTGTGACATTACACCTCCCAGATCCATCTCTGCACTCATGGTAGTCAGTGGTACCAAGAGCCTGGGTCTGTCCGAGGTTTCTTCCCAAGAGGGAGTTTTTCCTCGCCACTGTCGCACTGGTCGCACTGCTTGCTCTTGAGGGAATTACTGCAATTGTTGGGGCTTTGTAAATTATAGAGTGTGGTCTCGACCTACTCTATCTGTAAAGTGTCTCGAGATAACTTGTGTTATGATTTGATACTATAAATAAAATTGAATTGAAATTGAATTGATCGTCTCTGCTCCAACAGCCGCTGGAGCATGTGGAAGGAGGAATTCCACCTGGTTGACACATCATGCACCAAAATGTTCTTGGGAAGGCCAAGCTCTTCCTGGATTTTGTGAAGTTTGTTCACAGCTTTGTTTGATCTGTGTTTTCGCTCCATCATCTTGCCATTGTTTCACAACGGCCTGGAGGTGATATAAAATGTTGGCTGCTGTGTGATCTTCATTGAGAACCTCCATCTTGAGAAGTGCTGTCACACGTTTATGTTCATCTATTCCTTGTGGACTCTGTTTGCATTCTATCCAGTGGCCAGTGAGAGAAAGATATGCTTTTGTGGAAAATTTGCTTGTCCAGATGTCAGACGTGCAGTGCACAAATTTCCCTTCAATTTTTGAGAGAGCTTCTTTTACTGCGAGAGAAATGCCAACGAGATGGTAGTTGGTACCGAGGTGCAACCACATTGAGAAGCTTGCGAAAACCTTTATTCTCCACTACATGAGTAGAGCATCAGGTCAAGGCAAATCATTTCTCCCACTGTTTGTTATTTGCATTGCAGTGGGGTGGTTGGGTGGATAACCCTGTTTTGCATTAAATGCAGCTAATATACGTGATTGAAACTGACTTGCAGGGGCAGAACATGGCTGTGATGATGATTTGGTGCTGGTGGGGGGATTTGTGCTTGTGGGGGTGTTGGCAGACAGTACCAGGAGAGGATGCTTTAAGTGCATGTGATTATGCATACCAGATGTTGACAGATGTTTGATATCTCTGCCTCTGCTGATTTGACTTTTGCACACATTACATATCACTTTGGTTTTATCTGCAGCACTGACAGTAAAATGCTTCCACGCAGAACTTGAACAAGTTTTTTTGGCTGGTGGAGGACCAAGAGATGGCTCAGAAGCAGCCACACTCTTTTCTATTTGGTTGCCCAAATCCATGTGGGGAGTTTTAGCTAAGTTAATGAGTGACGGGAAGCTATGCTAAGGTTAACTAGCCTAGCCTATAGCCTACATTTTGCTGTCTGCAAAAGACAGAGTAACTTAAACGTACCATATAACTCCCACAAGTGCATACTATTCGACACAACTACACAAGCATTTTTTTTAACCTTTTTAACCGAACGTTAACGTTACTCTGTCAACAGCCTATTGTCTAAATGACTGAGCTAACACAGCTACGTAAACAGAGTGAACATGAGAGCACCTGACTGCAGATTCAGCGTGAATGGGCTTAATGGAATAATCTCCAGATCAAACTCCGCTTCCCGAAAGTTATAAACTGCCTCCAGAACCCAGTTAAGGTACAAAAACTCTATTCAACAAAAATAGTGATGCAGTTAAGTGTTTTTTCACTCAGCCGAGCCCTCTCTGTTGCTGTGTGGAGCAGCCTGTCAGTCACCTCTTTTACTCTTTTCCCCTCCCCCGACTCCTGAACGTCACTCACTCACTCACTCATCCGGGCATGCACTGCGGTCTCATGAGGAAACGCAGCTTTTTGATATAAAGTTTTTCCTTTTCCCAAATACAAATATTTTTTAAAGTATTTGTTCGAAATAAGTATTCGTAAAAAACACGTTATTTGTGCCTTTACGAATACTGTATTCGGGTTCGGCTCCACCCCTATTTTCCATATAATGAATAATATGGAGATGGAGCTTTGGTGGGGATTAGAGTCTTGGATATGTCAAAGATTATGAACAAAATTTATTTGATTGCATTTGATTGCATTTGTGCCATTTTTTACATAGTGCCAGATACTCCCTTTGGACACCTTTGAGGCAAAAATGTACATGTCCAAAAAACTGTCATTAAATCATCATATATCAATATTTGTTTCTGCTTTTTTTCATAAATCACTTAAACAACTTCTTTTTTTTTATATTTTATTTTCAAATTTTTCAAGTTTTATGTAAACAAAGCACAGCGACAGAAAAGAAAAAACAACAACAAAATAACAAAACAAAAGTCTTGAATGAATGTAATTTTGCCGTTACCTACATGGCTAGGTGTTACAAAAATACAAGTTGCAATACAGTCAAGAGCACATTTCTACAGAAAAGGATTACATGTCTTGAAGAAAGTCAATGAATGGTCCCCAAATGCTCAGAAAGCAATTTTGTGTTTTAGAGTTGTGGAAGCTTATCCTTTCCATCTGGATAATCTCAGTCATTTGGTTGAGCCATTTTCGAAAGCAAGGGGAGGTGGGGGACTTCCAGTCCAGGAGAATCATTTTCTTTGCAGCAACCATGCCAAGCATTAATGCTTGTTGTATCTCAGGCGAGTACCTGAGAGCATTCTCCGAGCACCCAAAGAGCGCCAGCTCTGGGTCAGGGACAATGTACAAGTTATAGACTTGGACTAAGCCACTGAAATACATCACACCAAAACTTATGCAGTTGAGGACATAACCAAAAAAAGATGTGATAACGAACCATCGATCACACAGTGGAGAGAGTGATGGATAGATTCTATGCAGCTTTAGCTTAGAATAATGCAATCGATGATTGGCTTTGTATTGGATCCATTTATATCTAACATTGATAGAGCATGTGTGAATTCTGGTCAAAGCTTCATTCCAGGTATCGTCAGACACCTCAAGCTCCAGCTCATTAGACCAGGCTTCTCTGAGATGGTGAGTGGATACGGAGGTGGAGAACAAGGACAAAAAGCGAGATATTAGGTGCCTGGAGTCAGGAGGAAGCAGCATGAGATCATTGAATGGGCAACTTGTTGGCATGGTGCCAAAGTTTGGAAATACGCCTTTAACATAGTGCCTGATTTGAAGATATCGAAAGTGATGAAAATTTGGTAAATTAAATTTGGTTGTCAGCTGACCAAAATGAGGCAAAATGTTTGTCTACATATAGGTCTCCGAGGGTAACAAGTCCCCTCTCCCTCCAGTCTACAAACACCCTATCCGCCTGGGATGGTAAGAATGAATGGTTATGGCATATAGGAGTGTGTACAGAAGTATTCGGCAGCTTGCAAACGCTTCTTATCTGATTCAAGATCCTAAGGGAGTTTCTCAGAATAAAGTTGTTACCAATAAGTTTACAAGGAAACTCCGTCTTAGAAAAAAGTAAGGTGCAAAGGGAAGAGCCTTGTACCGCTGCGGCTTCAATGTTTACCCACTGGGGAGAGCTGTTAGGAGCCTCACCAGGCTGACCCTGCCGCCAGTACATCAAGGCCATAGCATTAGCTGCCCAGTAGTAATTCCTGAAAACGGGGAGACCAAACCCCCCATTCTCTGTAGGCTTTTGCAGGTGTGCTTTAGATATGCGATGCGCCTTGTACCCCCAAATAAAAGGAAAGGCAATTGAGTCCAATTTCTTAAAAAATGCTGAGGTGAGAAAGATTGGCAGATTCTGAAATAAGTACAAAAACCTAGGAAGAGCCACCATCTTGACTGCATTGATACGCCCCACCATGGACAGTGGCAGAGTTCTCCATTTCTCTATGTTGCGTTTTACCTTCAAGATCATATCTGCATAGTTAAGTTTAAAGGGGTGATAGAATGCAAAACCGATTTTACCATAGTTGAATAATGACGGTTCGGTGGGTAAATAGGACATACATATAAGCTCAAAATCCCATTGACACCCCTTTACTATGAAAATCTCATATTTTGAAACTGCTGCTGAAAACGGGCGAATCTCAACAAAGCTAGTTGCTTGCGTAAGCATCTCAAAATCCGGAACCTTTGTCACAGCCGTGGGTGTATTAAGAGAACGGTCACGCCCCAACATTTACATAGACTACACAACTGACCTGAGATCAGTTAGTCTTCTGAATCTAGGTCGTGCAGATCTCAGAAAATGTATACATTGTTCATATGCTATTTTACCATTAAATTCACTTCCGAGACTTTTTTATGCGAGAAATCAACTATATAAAGGTCAAATATGGGCCGTTTTACGAAAATTTATGTCTAATTGCAAATTTTGTCCGACTGTGTGTCGGACTTCAGAGGCCGGTGCTGCCTGTGTTGCTGCCTCCCCTGCCCGCTAATGAACTACGAAACGCCGCTGCTCTGAGAGCTCCAGGGCCTCCAACTCCCCTCTTCCTGCTAGCTAAATGCCCGGTGTATGTGAGTGAAAGCGCGGTTGTTACGCCAGCATTCTCTTACCACAGGTTCCAGTTACTCTTTTAATGTGTGTAATTATAATGTGTTGAGTTATTTAAACAAACGATTGGGGAAATAAACGCCGCTTGTCCGTGAGTCTCATTGATAGAGCCTGCGGCTGGATGGAGCTCTATCAATGAGAGCTAGCTAGCCTCCTCTTAGAATTCCTCTGGAATTCACAAAAATTCATTAACTTGAAATCGGACACCGTTGTTAGCTTAATAAAACATCTGGTTAGATGTTGTATAAGTGGCGTGACAAATTCAAACTGTAAATATACTCGAATTACGACCAAAAATGAAGCTAACTAGCCACAATCTGTACCCATAGGATTGAAGGGACAGTCGCAGCTAACGAAACCCTTACAGCTCACAAATATTCATTAACTTGAAATCGGACACCGTTGTTAGTAGTAGTTCCATTCTAGGCGGTCAAAAGCCTTTTCCGTGTCCAGTGATAAAACTGCTGCCGTTGTTGGGAGGTTTTTGGCTTCTTCTATTACATGGAGTAATCTGCGTATATTGTCTGCAGCTTGACGCTTTGGTATAAACCCTGATTGGTCAGGGTTCTGGCTAGCTTCTCGATGAAGCATTCTAGGCGTAGTGCGAAGACTTTGGAATAAAGCTTAATATCAGTCCCAATGAGGCTGATGGGCCTGTAGTTTGAGCACTCCGTAGGATCTTTGCCCTTTTTGTGTATGACCGAATTATTGCAGTGTTGGTTTGTTGATGAAAGGTGCCCCTCTCTATGGCAGAGGTTAAAGTTTGTAAAATGATAGGTCCTAGTGTGTCAAAGAACTGTAGTAAGAGTTCCGATGAAATTCCATCCAACCCCGGTGTTTTCCCTTTCTTAGCTGTTTTTAACGCTGATTTGAGTTCCTCTAACGTAATAGGTTGACCCAGTTCTTCTGCCTCCTCTGGGTCAAGAAGAGGCAGGTTTAACTCTTTTAGGAACTTTTAACACTGCGTTGGATCTGGATTGCAGGAGGATTCATTCAGCTTTGAATGAAAGGATTGGAAAGTGGCAGTGATCTCCTTAGGATTCGTTGAGATACCTTGGTCCGTGTGAATGCTATTGATAGCAGATCTCTCTTTGTTTTAATTTCAGAGCTAGCAATTTGCTTGGTTTACAGCTGTTGAAATAGTAATGTTGCCTCACTCTGTGCATTATGAATTCAGCTCTCCTTTTTAGCAAGTAATTTAGCTCTGCT
The DNA here is from genome assembly GCF_010015445.1 of Perca fluviatilis. Lineage (NCBI taxonomy): Eukaryota > Metazoa > Chordata > Actinopteri > Perciformes > Percidae > Perca > Perca fluviatilis. Next base: position 28,380,338 of record NC_053134.1, on the reverse strand, counting down.
CAATTTATGACTAAAAGAGTATGTGTAGATTTAGAAAAACAAGTCTTAAGAGATTGCTCTAACGATTTACAACGTTCTTCCAACTCCGCAATCCTTGCCTCTCTCTTTTTATTCAAATTTGCTGCAAAGGAAGATGTGAAATCTCTAATAAATCCTTAAGTGGCTTGCAGATGTATGCCGGGTCCAAAACTGAGCCAGTATTGATTGAGATGAACTCCACTAGTTTGGCTCCAAATTCTGTATTAAAAGATGTGTTTTGGAGAAGGGAATTATTGAATTGCCACCTTCTAGATTTTTCTCCTAACATATCACAACGGAATGTGGTTATCAGTGCATTGTGGTCAGACAGGATTGCTGGTTCCATTGTGTGGAACATCGCCTTAAAGGAGAATTCTGGCCAATTTTTACGTTAATCTTGATTGCTATAGCTACGCGAGTACTTTTGATAGAAAAAACCCCGACCCGAATCAGTGCAGGTAACACGGAGAAGCTGCAGCTACGTACTACAAGCGTTCCCTGAGCTAAAACGGCAGTGCTCAGGGCAAGTTTTAGAGTGCCTTTGTGCCTCTTAACAGACACAAAATGCAATTAATATGTCTGTGCCACATGAATAGGGCCCTTACGTGTCAACAAGATGCGTTTTCAACTCAGACATTGTTTAAATTCACCTACCCTGGTCCCTGTCTCGATCCTGCCGGTAGCTAGCTTGCCCTGCTAGCTGATAGCCGTTAGCTGCTAGCTGCCGTCCGGTGAGTGTATTCAGACAGGCTTCTGTGATAATCATCCCAATAACAATCCACAGAGCGGTGGTGGTGTGGCTATGTCCTCCAGAGGACAGGTCATGTCACGTCTTGAAGTGTATTCCCCCCTAAAAAAAACAGTAGTGCGGTAGTAGCTGTTAGCTGCTAGCTGCCCTCCGGTGAGTGTGTACAGCCAGATAGCTGTTAGCCGTTAGCTGCTAGCTGACTCAAAACGACACCTCCTGTCTTAAGTCACAGGTTAATTGAAACAGGTCTGGTGAATTCTTATGTTAAACATGAACAATATTATAAACACCTTCAAAAAAATTCTGGACTAAGCTGTGTGAAAAACACACAGATCTAGTTGGAGCAATAAGAAGACTATGAGCTTAACAGACCGTATCCCTCATGTTCTTTCACTCTAGCTTAGCTGTTACAAACATAAACTGTAAACTGACCAGCCAGCATTTATCATGTATTTTCAGTCTGGTTAAGTGTCCCTTTAATGCTCAGCTTCAAAACTTACATGTATTCTTAGGATTACCAGCCAGCATTTGTCACGTATTTTCAGTCTGGTTAAGTGTCCCTTTAAAGCTTAGTTACAAAACTTGCATAGCGCATCCTCAGGAGTCATCATGTTCCTTTTTTTTTTCTTTTTTTTTAGCCCGATTAAGTGTACTAAAAAATATAGACTGTAGACTGAGTAGCCAGCATTCATCATTCCTTACAGTCTGGTTAGATGTCTCTCCAACGGTTGGTTTCAAAACTTACACACAGCGTCCTCCCGTCAGTGGCCCAAATACCGTTAGTCCACAGTTGCTGAGTCCTCCAGTCACAGCCTTCGGCATCGAGTCAAAGTCCCACGGTCACTCTCTGGTTCCTTGCTGCGGGAGAGATCCATGCATGTAGCGTGTCCTCCTCTTCCTCCAATTGCAGCAAGAAAATACCGGGTTCCGCAGCCAGAGCGAAGGCAAAGGTCTGTCCGAGGTTTCTCCCTAAAAGGACGTTTTCCTCACCACCCAAGGTTTCTCCCTAAAAGGGAGTTTTTCCTCGTCACTGTCGCACTAAATGCTTGCTCTTGGGGGAATTACTGGAATTGTTGGGTCTTTGTAAATTGAGTGTGGTCTAGACCTGATCTATCTGTAAAGTGTCTTAACGCTTTACATGATTTACATGAACGCTTGGTATGATTTGATACTATAAATAAAATTGAATTGAATTGAATCTTATTAACGTCTGCCGCCACTACGGCCACTGTCAGCTCCTTTCGTGGGATTGTCATTTGCTTTAAGGGTGCAACCCTTGACTTTTCCAACATGAATGCACAGTGCACACGACCTTCATGATTTGTCTGAGATATGATGCAGTTCCATAGCCACTCTCACTTGCATCTGAGAAGTGATGGAGTTGTGCTATTACAACACCACCAAATTCCACAAGCTTTAGACATCTGCTTACAGCAAAAGTTGATAGCTGGTTCAAGTCACTTAGCCTGGGAAAACCCTAACGAACTTCCGGCAAATTTGAGATTTGCTCTAAGTCAGTCTGGCCAAGAGCCCATTCAAGCCCATTTCCAATTTTTCCAAATCGAGGCACCAATCACAACCACAACGCAGCGACGGCAAGCAGCTTTTTGTTTACATTCAACATAACGGCCACCGAAGCGCAGCAACCCATTGATGCCGCTTTAGGTGCTACGTCACCCGGATCGTTGGTCTGATTGGTTGAAGGACTATCCAATTGCGCCCACAGGCATTTGAGCGGCGTCCATTGGTGACGCCCCTTTGGAAATGGGCTGTGAATGAAGCTTGCCCAGACCCACTCTCAGTTACAACTGAGAAGGGTCTGATGTCAACCAGGCTATGGAACAGGCTCATTCCAGGTAAGTTTCTCTTTGATCAATTGCTGCATCAGAATCTTTGCAGGAAGAGTGAATGGAGCGAGAAACCCCAAGGGGTCGTAAATAGAACACACTGTAGATAGGATTCCTCTTCTGGTGAATGGTTTTTCTTTAACATTAATCCTGAACTTGAATGAGTCAGATTCTATGCACCACAACACTCCTAGTGCTCGCTCAACCGGAAGAGCATCTTGACTCAAGTCCACAGCTCGTAAATCCTTAGCTTTTTTTTTTCTTCCTTAGACTGAAGCTGAGGGGAAGATCCCAGGTACTAAGCCAAACTCTCTGACCTTAAGTGTTGGTAGGAGCCTTGGATCTCCGGCGAGAAGATTTGTGAAGCAAAACTTGACGCGCCCTGGTCCACATCCTCCGACAACGGCGAACCAAGGCTTGGGCCGATGGAACTCCCACCTCACGTTCCAGCGCAGCAAAGATGGGGGGTTGGTATCCGTAAACACTGGAACGGAGTAAAACCGGTAGAGGAGCAGGGCAGGGTGTTGTGGGCATATTCCATCCAAATCAGCTGCTTGCTCCAGCTAGCAGGATTCCTGGAGGATAGGCAGCGACGACCCCCCTCCAACTCCTGGTTCAGTCGTTCAGTCTGTCCGTTGGACTGTGGATGATATTGAAGAAGTCAATTTGAAGTGTCCGCCGTGCAAGGCCAGATAAGCCGCGAGGACTCCACTGCTTGCTGCGACCGCTCTATGTTCCTCGTTACTCGCTTTAGGTGCAAGTTTTAAGAGTTATAAAAGAGTTACGCAGCAGTCAAGGGAATCAGATTAGAAAAAGAGCTTTAATGTGCACGAAAAAAAATCAACACACAAGAAAGCCCGAGCAAGGTCCGGACAAAGCTTGCTAAAGATTCCTTTGTCTAACTTCACTTTATATTGTCCAAAAAGAGAGATCCTCCCCCTGACAAATGCTCCAATGATCACTCTCAGAACATGCGTGTAAAGCTTCAATTGGCTACTTTTTAGGCCTAAGACCACCTCTTCTGGGGATTTTCCACTGTATGAAGTCATTTTGCTGATCTTGCATTTTGAATGTTTACGCTTAAGGCGTTTTTGGTATGAACTTTTCACCGGATGGACTATCCGCAACTAGCGCGACTGCTTCAGTGGTATATCATCTTGGCTATTAGCGACTGTATAACGGCAGACCATCTGTGGATTGTCAGCAGCTACACAGCAACTGAAGACTGCATGAGGGGGGAGAGTCTTTGTGTAGCACTGAGGAAGGCAGCTGCTGGAAGCAGTAAGACAGAGAAAGTCTGTGACTCCCATCAGGCAGACACATAGACATCTCCTATCTATATCACATTAATACACGTATTTGTCCCCATAATTCAATTAAAAACCAGATTTATCATATTTTTGCCACAACATTCCCCCCTTTGTGACTATAGAGTCACATTCTTTAGCATAAATCTGGTGCCTGTCAAAGAGTTTGTTACTGCAGTATACATAATGGTGGTCTTTGGCCAGAGTGATCATTAAATGATGGCTATCACTAAACAAACAAACTTTTAAGGAAGTGTAAAATGACAATGACACATCTACGGAACCTTGCTCGGGATTTACATGAAACACACATGAATACATGAAGCTTTCGAGGCTAACTACATAAATGTTTTTCCTAGGCACACATGGTTATAACGCACTTCACATATACTAAGTGCTGTGAAACTTTTACTGATTGTCATCAAACTATCTCTTACTGCCCTCCTGTGATCTGTAGGTAAATAGGACTCTGATGTGGTGTACAACCATCATTCTGACTAACCATCTACTGTTGAAACTCAAACAACACTTGATTGTGACCTCATGTGATTATGATTTTCTTACTAAACTTCACACCATAGTTGATGTGATGTTTTCCAGCTTTTGACCCGTTAGAAATCCTTCAATTCCAGTTGCTTCATTTTATGTGATCTGACAAACAATATGGCTTATCAATTCCAGTTATTTTCTTCCAGTGATACAGTAATATAACGAATATATAATGATATAACAATATGACATACATTGTTGTTTCAGTGACATAACCATGATTTCCCTTTTACTTAACCAGTGGTGTGATTACTGAGTCCAGTGCATTTGACAGATTGTCCAGTGCTTTCATCTGAGGTTTGTTTTGCAAAGGTGATGGGTAACCCGGATACTTTACACATCGTAGAGGGCCCCCGAGAGGTTTGCCCTCTTACTCTTGTAGGTTGGTCTCCGCTTTATCACTCACTCTTCTCAACCTTCGGTGCATCTCCAAGGATTGATCCTGTTGACTCATGCGTTGGGTAATCTGTGCCACTGAGGCGGCTAAGGACGCTGCTTGCACCTCTGCGTATTCTATGGCACTATGGGCTTTCTTTATCTCCTCATCCTGTGCCCTAATGATCTCCAGGCACTGATCACGATCCTTTGCAATACTCCTCAGGTTTTTACGTTGCTCGATTTGATTGCGTTTGTAGCTCTGTACTTGCTGTTTTCTTCTCAGAGTGCGATAATAATGGGTGTCCGTCGGTGATAGTTCTTTCATCATCCTCCTGAAACTTTCTGCTGGCATGGTCATCATTGGACTGTCCCATTCAGGCACTGGTAATGCTGGTGTCATGTTGGTAGCTTCTGGGGCTGTGGACATGTTCCCCTGCTCTTAGCCATGGTGCTGTCATCACTATCCACCGTAGTGTCTGATGATTCAACGTCCCCATCTCCTTGGTCCTCAGGTCTGGTCATCCTTCTTGGTCCTCAGGTCTGGTCATCCCTCTTGGTCCTCAGGTCTGGTCATCCCTCCTTCTGGGCTGTCTCTCGGTCCCGGTTTTGACGCTGGTTCTGCTACGGTTGGGTGCTGTAGGTTTGGTTCCTGCTGGAGCTGGGATTGGGAGGTTGTGGTGCCTGGTCCCTACTGGCTGCGGCGGGCCTAGTTCCTGGATCATCTGGGCCCTGTTTGGTTGGGATGCATGGTTGACCTCAGCCCATGGCAGATCCAGGGTGTCGACCGTACTTCTCATCTGTCGAGCATTTCCCATAACTAGAGCTCCAATTGATGTTTTTTGCCATATTTGTCTAGTGATAAGAAATCAGAATTAGTCACCACTCAATTGTAAAATTTCAGTTTTATTTTTTTTTGGGTTAGTCATGCACTGAGTTCGTTAGCATGGGGGTTCTAGCCTGCTGAGTCAAAAGAAATGTCCACTTGCCAGCCGTCATGTATCAGATCACAGTCAATCAGTTGTCTTTTGTCTCGGTGGTGGGTTTGGGTTCCATGTGCACCTAGATTTCTTCAATTGAATGGTTACCAGTTGGTATTTCATAATACTGATCTGAACCTTCCTGATTCAACTCCTTCCTATCTTCCGTTATCTCGCTCTCAGAGCCTACATACACTGGGAACCCTCCTGTAACTACGGCCATGGTTTTCGGATCTTTGACCTGACTAACGGGAAAATATAGCATGAAACGATCAGTGCTATCGAAATCACAACTCCGATGGCCACTCCTACTCCCTCCAAAACCCTACTCCAGGATAATCCACTGATCCACTCCCAACTGCCCATTAGTCCAGTATTCCAATTGGATAGTTCTACATTAATCTCTCTCATCTTATTTAGTTTATTAATTGCAGTTGTGAGATTTCCGCCCACCCCGGTATGCATTGGGATAATCGTGTAGCATTCCTCATCATATCACAAGCTATGTTTCCATCGACCCGTTTCCATCCAAACCAAGCAATATCGAATGAAAAATGCCTTATGGAAACAGCAAAACCCGACTGAACCTCATGAACATCGACTCAAAGAAAATACGCTCGCTCCCATCGGACCCTCCCCCGATCGATATACGGCTCATGCAATAAACGCTGATGGAAACGTTTTTTCCCAAAAAAATAAAAGATTATGGAAAAATAAACGCTGATGGAAATGTTTTTTCCAAAAAAAAGGTTTAGGTAATTTTATGGTTGCAACCTGCAATAAAACAAAGAAGAAGAAGAAGCCTCAGCTCATCTCCGCCCAGCATCTCTGCTCCGCCTGCACACATGACAGGCGCCAACAAAAACAGACGCAAGTGGACAAACGAGGAGACGAGATACTCCTTCAACTTAATTCACCAGAAAAATAACAACTACTTCTGTCTAGCAAAACTTTGTTTGCAAAGGTTCGTAAAAATGAATAGAAACACCCCAAAATGTCTCAAATCAATTCGATATACCAATTTAATCGCAAAACAGCATGTGATGTCATTACGCACAGGTTTATATTCGCTTTAAAGCTGTTGGATGGAAACACACTTTCACCAGCTTGACAAGTTCGATTGACAAGTGGATGGAAACCTAGATACAGACTCCTTGGCCTTGTCCAATAGTGTCTCTAAAACAAATCTCTAGTGCTTGTATAGTGTAATTAATAAATCTATTGTCGACTGTTTCTGGCAAGATATTGGGCATTTATTACTTGTCCGAATATCGGGATTGACCCTGCCACTTGTCCTGAAATTATCCAATCGTTACCTATTGCCAGGTGTTCGCATGTCACCCCATGTGGTTCTTGGTTAAATGCTTTATAAACCCGATTGTCTGGGGTCCACTCTTTATCTGAACTATTTTTAGTTCTGTCCCCTGTCTCTTCTGCTGGTGGCGCTATTATGGTCAGTTGCCCTGACAACAGGACTGGGGCACAAATTCCGGTCCAATTAGCCTATAGCTGTGGTTTGATCTCCATATCTTTTTCGCATAACCAAAAGATATTGCCCAAGGGATAGGTTCCGGATGAACAATCTGGGATTTTGTATTTATAGATTTCCATCAGGTTTTTATGATAGATAACGTAACCATTATTTGATCAGCTGATCACATCTAAAACCGGCTGTGCTGGTGGTTGAACAGAGTTTTATACGAGCGCTAGCTGTGGGATCGTTTGGGTACCATGGATCGAGTGTGCATGTGATCAGTTTCCTTGAATCATTTAGCCATGGGGTTTCTTGATGGATTATTCGCTCTAATTCGGGTCTGCGTACTACACAAAATGGGAAGATCCTGTTCTCTGGTTTCTTTACTACAGGGGGCAGTAGAAAGTCGTCCTTAACGTTTCGTTTTAAAATTCGTCTTGGGCATACTTCATTTGGCCACTGTGGTTTACTGTTACTTCCGGCCATCTGCATCATGCAGGGTGCAAAACACTCGCGATACTTTGAACAGGCTCCTATCTCACTTCCAGGTAATGGCTGTATTTGGGGTAGCCTTTTGGCATTATAACAGGCTATACAATCCTTTCTGGTTATCTGTTTAGCTGAGTACTCCAACCACTGGTAAAAGACATTAGACTTCCATTGGGACGACTTCAGTTTTTCAAATGTCTCCTGGGGCCCAGTCGATACAGATCTAGTGGTTCTGGTTCTTTCTTCTAGGTGTAATTCTACCAGTTGCTGGGCCTGCTGTCTAGTCATAAACTCCGCTGAGCTCACTTCGAAACAAAAACTTTGCCCACATTTGAGTCTGACTATCGCCTCACCTTTGACTTGGCAGTGCTCGTGGATTAGATAACCTTTTAGGGTAATGCCCTCTGGATTTCCGGCTATGATTGATCACGTACGTTTGACGTGGTGTAGGTGAGCTTTGTTCGATGGTATTTTCTGCTGACTCAGCAGCCATCACCCCCACCGCCAACACACAGTCTACTATTCAGTTTTTTCCGATACCAGTGCTAAATCGGTACTTTTAAAACGGTGCCGGTGCCTAAACGGTGCCTGAACCAATACTTTTTAAGAAAGTAAAAAAAAAAAAAGGACTAAACAACAGTCGGCGACATTTAAGAACAACTTCTTTATTACTAAGGCCCTATGGCCAAAATAAATGATTTATTAGTAATGTAATAATAATTTCCCCAGTAAATTGCTGTTGTATGACAAAAACAACCACCAGGAAAAGGGTATTTTACAAAAACTTTTAATGCACGGCGAGGCTGTAGGTTACCAGTTTCAGTGAACGCACCGTCTGTGTTTTTCCAACGTTAGCAGCTGCTGCGCTGCAGAGCAGACTGTTGAAATCCAGTCACACTTTACACTGGTCAACGTTAGCTGTCAGCATTTTAACCGTGATTAATCCAACTGCTAGCTAAAGGTAGGCTAACGTTACCTGCTGTTGAGTGTAGTGTAAAGTCAGGCACCAAAATAAATAATTTTCGTTCTTCTTCGGTCTCGTTACTACCGTTCACGTCGGAACCGATGCCCAGGCACAGAGTTTCGGTAACCAGCCTTAATTTATACACTGATAAGGATTATTACAACCAGTGTTGCTGGATCAGCGTTCTCAAAACCCATGTTTTTTGTTTTTTTTTCCTCTATTCTCTGGCCGTCTGTTCAGGTTTTGCTGGGTGGGCCATCTGCCTATTTCTCTGAATAATGGGACTGCCCTTTGGTAACTTACTGGTGGAACTGGAGGTGGACCTACTGCTTGCTGTCCTACTACTGGTTGTGTTACTGCATGCGATACCGCCCAATCTTTTCTTCTGCGGCATTGGTATCGTCTGACTCCCTGTGCGGTGGTGTCACCTGCCCCTCCTGATCCAGGAGGTTCTGCTCTGTTGATGCTCCTCCCCTAACTGCTTCATGTACTCTGGTTGGGTCATTTGCTCTGCAGCGATGGTTAAGATGGAGTTAATACGTCTTACCTTCTACTCTGAGAGTTGTTGGTGTTACTAATAGGACTTTCAATAGGCCTTCCCATCTTGGTTGGTCCCACCTTCATTTGTACACTTGGATGTATACCCAATCTCCAGGAGTTATCTGAATTAGGTTTTCTGGAATCTCTGCACATCTTTCTTCCGTGGCACCTTTCACCTGTTGAAACACACTCGTGGATTTGATACATTTGGGTTAGATAGCTGATCAATTTATCTTCCAGCTGTTCGAGTGGAGGTCATTCAATCTGACTTTTGAAAAAAACAAAAACAAGCGTGGGATGTCCCATAAGCATTTCATGCGGGGGTTATGTGCGTGTTAGTACATGTTAACATAGACATTAGTGCTAGAGGTAAAGCCGGCACCCAGAGCTTACCTGATTCTGTTAGGTCACTGGTTCGGAATGGTGATGACGGAATGGTCCGTCCGGTGGTGGAATAAATCGCAAAAAGTTCTAATTTTTCTGCACAAACGTCGAACTCCTGCAGCATCCTATCTACAGTGGCTGCCAGAAATGGAGACCACCATACTGCCTGTAAACGTCTTATCACTTCCCCCCCTTGCGCAGTGATCTAATCGGTGCGCATTCCTAATGGAAAAATGTAGGAGAGAGATTGGCAGTAGAAAGAATTTTAGTCTGACATCAATTTGGACACCTGTCACAAGCATTTTCCAAAACTGAAGTGGCTAAATGTCAACAAGTACATTCAGGGGAGGCTTCAACAGCTTCCTTTTTCAATGTTATTCGCACAGACTGGGCTGAGTTGATGCATCCTACGTTGTGTCCTAACCAAATTTCCTATGATACTTGACTTCCTGTAGCTGCTTCTTCAATAATAAGATAGTTATACCAGTTTAATTTTGCTTAGCCAATAATTTTTCCATAGTTATGGCATGATACAATCGGTGGGAGACTTTCAGATGGAACAGTGGATTTAAAACGTTCACTGCAGCTTCTTACATTCACACTCTACTTCATATAATCTAATAGTATATGTGCAATCTTTTTAAATTGACTGTGAATGACTACACCTCATCAATTTCCCTGGGGGAACCAATACATTTTTCTTACTCTAATTTTTAGTATGTAGGTTATATTTATAAACCCTTAATCTTAACTCAAACACACTGGAATTTCGGTAGAACATGCTTCTTATGACAATATATAATTTTCAGGGGTTGGGTCCTCCTTTTCCAGCAAAGTGTGTGGATTTTAACACTCACGCATAGCTGCTGCTTTTTCCATCATGCCTGTAGGTGCAGATTTCATTGACCCTCTGGCTCCTGTCCTCTGAGCCAGATGATGTTTTCCCTGTCTGCCTTTAGATTTGCATCAGCTTAAGGTTCCCCTCCTTGTCCTCTTGATATTTCTGGTGTCTTTGAGGAAGTTTCATTCTTGGTCGTTTGCATATCTTGATGCTGCAGTCCGGAGCCTTCTCCTCTGCTTCTTTGGCAGACAGGTCTCTGAGTGTCTCATAACTGCCAGCTTTGTCTCATGACCAGACAGAAGTTTCTGCCGTCATATTCCCCAGTCTCTTGTCAGCTGCATTTGGATGCTTGACCTGGGAGTTGCTTTACCACAGTCTGTCTGAACATAGTTCTTTACAGAGGGTCCTCCTCTGGGTCGGTGCCAAACTCCTGCCTCTGTTTCCTGTGGACTTCTGCAACTGTCCCCAATTGGCTGTCTTCTGAGCATGGCAGGATTTATTCGGGTTGGAGATGTAGTCCTCATTGCCAGCCACAATGATGCTCGATAGTGGTTGAACTCACTCATGCTCACTGCCTTCTGCACCAGTTCTTTGACCTTCTGGTCCCGTGTCCTGGAAGCTTGTGTGTTTGCAGACTTCTTTTTGCTCTTGTTCTTGTTTAATCTGCTCGTAGTGTCTGTAAATCCCCACACTTAGCCAAATCAAAAGTCCCTCCCGGGGGCCACAGATTGAGAAACCTTTTGTTTGCTGTACCCACTTTTTAGAGATTTTCCAAATAATATTAGCTTTCACTGGATTCTGTTAGCACAGCATTTTCCTCTGCTGTCACTTTTGGTACTGTCATTTTCACCTGCTTGGCCTTCCTCTCCAGTGTGCATGATAGTGTGTGTTGATGTAAGAATATTGGGTGTATTGTGCTTGTCGTCAATAAATCAATCCTGTTCTTCATGGGTGTGGAAAAATTGTGATGCTCTCTAATTAGCTGTGTGTGTGTTTGTGCTAAAATGTATGGTTTACTCTTAACCCACAGTGCTGTGTATGCACTGTATATGTGACTGTGTCTTTGTTTTTTTTTGTGTGTGTGTGTGTGTGTGTGTGTGTGTGTGTGTGTGTGTCTCCTTGGCTTCTCTGTGTTTTTCTATGTTCTAATTATGACCTATGTCTGCCTGTGACTAAAGGAATTTTACAACCTGTCAACTTACATATTGCTTCAGGTGTCAATTCTCTTATGACTACAGTTTGTATGTGTCAACTTTAAACAACCCACCTTAACTTTTAAACGGTAATCCATAACTCCTTATGATAATTGCCACAAATGACAATCAAAGTATTTTAGTACCCATTTAGTGACTAAATTGTTAAACTAAATTTCCCCATGTTTTATTCAATTCAGCTCCAATTGTCTTTTTACTTAACCTTATGAAAGTGACTTTACTTTTGCAGTGATAATAATAATATTCCCTTAAACTCTGTCCACGTAGCTCCACAAATCACTCAATTCTAGCAACATACCACAACTATGGTCTATTCCTCCAACCCAACATAAAACCCTTGTATGCCCCATACCGACATATATTTTCCAACATATTGTATGTAATTATGCTATCGACTCAATCACAATCTGTTCCTGTTATCATTACTGGGTGTGGGGCCCCCTATTTGATTTTATTACTAAAGTTGTTTCTTTTATCTCAAACCGTCCGCCATTGTCATAGTTATCATTCTGATGTCATCCCTACCTGCATAATCCAATCTAGCACTTACTTTTCCCTCTACTCGTTCTTCCTTCTCTTTTATTACTTTATTTAATAAAAACAGTAATTTAGCATTCTTGTTTCACTTTCTTTCCATACGTTCACTTTCCTCTCCTGATCCTTTTCATCTTATCCTTTCATATACCTGCCTTACTGTTCCATTCTCATTAACCAAAACCGTTTGCTTCTTTATCTACCTTCTTTTAACTCACTTTATGGTTTTTCGGCATTTACTAGTCATGGGCTGTCAGTGATACGCGCTCGTGGGCCCTAAGGCCTTTGTTTCGTTTTTACTATATCAATTCGTCCTGACAGGCGTTATGACTCTAAACGATTGTGCTATATTACCCGCAATTAGTGCTCTATTTGATTTTTATTTTTTAATTCAAAATCAAATGAATAAATACAGTTCACAATTCTCACTTTAACCCTTTTTTTTTTTTTTTTTAAAAAAATTTTTTTTTTTTTTTTTTTTTTTTTTTTTTTTTTTTTTTTTTTTTTTTTATTTTTTTTTTTTTTTTTTTTTTTTTTTATTTTTTTGTTTGTGTGTGTGTGTGTGTGTGTGTGTGGGTGGGTGGGTGGGTGTATATATATGATATATGTGTTTGAATGTGTGTATGTTTAGGGATGAAAAATGTGTGTGCGTTATTGTGTGTGTGTGTGTGTGTGTGTGTGTGTGAGGGAGGGATGTGTGTGAGGGAGGGATGTGTGTGTGTGAGTGTGGGTGTATGTACGATATATGTTTTTGAATGTGTGTGGGGGGGGGGGGTGAAAATGTGTGTGCGTTGTTATGTAAGTGTAAGTGTAAGTATGTGTGTGTAAAAAAAAAATGTGTGTGTGTGACAGAGAGAGAGAGAGAGAGAGAGAGAGAGATGTGAATGTGGGTGTATATATGATATATTTCTTTGGGTGTGTGTGTGGGGATGTAAATGTGTGTGTGCGCTGTTAAATAAGTGTGTGTGGCTGTGTGTGAAAAAGTGGGCAGTTAGCTAAACTTCAAGCGTGTATTAAAGATATAAAATCCTGGATGACCCACAATTTCCTGATGTTAAACTCAAACAAAACTGAAGTTATTGTGATGGGACCAACGCACCTCCGAACTTCATTATCTAAAGATATAGCTACTCTGGATGGTATTGCCCTGGCCTCCAGCACTACTGTCAGAAATTTAGGAGTTATTTTTGATCAGGATATATCCTTCAACGCCCACTTAAAACAAACCTCAAGAACAGCCTTTTTCCATCTTCGTAACATTGCCAAAATTAGGAATATCCTGTCTCAAAACGATGCTGAAAAACTAGTCCATGCATTTGTTACTTCTAGACTAGACTACTGCAATTCCTTACTATCAGGTTGCTCAAATAAGTCCCTTAAGACTTTCCAGCTGATCCAGAATGCTGCAGCACGTGTTCTGACGAGAACTAAGAGAAGAGATCATATTTCTCCTGTATTGGCTTCTCTGCACTGGCTTCCTGTAAAATCTAGGATTGAATTTAAAATCCTCCTCCTGACCTACAAAGCTCTAAATGGTCAAGCACCATCATATCTGGAAGAGCTCCTAGTACCTTATTGTCCTAGTGGAGCACTACGCTCCCAGAATGCAGAGCTACTTGTGGTTCCTAGAGTCTCTAAACGTAGGCTGGGGGCCAGAGCCTTCAGCTACCAGGCTCCGCTCCTGTGGAACCAGCTCCCACTTTGGGTCGAGGGGCAGACACCGTCACCACATTTAAGAGTAAACTGAAAACCCTCCTCTTTGATAAAGCTTATAGTTAAGGAGTGAGGAGTTGCAGCGTCCGCCAAACCGGCCCACCTGCTTCTCTTTGTAGTCATCAGTTTTATTTATCATATAATCAATAATATAGCGAGAGTAGAGGGAGGCAGGCCAGTATAGCCCGATCCGGTTGGGGAGAGTTCTAGCCCGACGAGGCATCTCTCTTTAACCTGCCTCTCTTAGTTATATTATAATTCTAGACTGCCGGGGAAGTTCCTTCCTTCCTGTGACACACTGAGCTGCTCTCTCATCGCTACTTGTTTCATTTTGGATGCATCCTGTCCCAGAAATGCTTGTTATTAACCTAGCTCTGGGGAGTTTACTCCCCGGAGTCCTTATGTTTCTTCTTCGCAGAGCTTAGCTCTGTGATTCTCTGCAATTCCCGGCTACATCCTGCTGCGTCCGCCGCATCCGACATGACATGAACTTCCACAATGACCTTCGAAGTCACTGTTCCATTATCTTTAATGTGACTATTATGTGCCACTGTTCATCACACCCCCAACCGGCCTGTCAGACACCGCCTACCAAGAGTCTGGGTCTGCCGAGGTTTCTTCCTAAAAGGGAGTTTTTCCTTGCCACTGTCGCAATAGCCACTGCTAATGCTTGCTCTTGAGGGAATTACTGTAATTGTTGGGGTTTTGGAATTTATAGAGATTTGTTTTAATTTGCGAGTTTGGGAGTTATACCAAGGTGCTAGTTTCCTTTGCTTAATCATCTTCTTTTTGAGGGGAGCAACAGAGTCTAAAGTCATCCGTAGGCAGGTCGTAGCACCGTCTACAAATGTATCAATTTGAGAGGGACTGAGGTTAACATAAAGGTCCTCTGTTATGTTAAGGCATGACAAAGAGTCAAATGCTGTTGGAATCTCTTCCTTAAATTTAGCTATAGCACTGTCAGATAGGCATCTAGTGTAGAAGCTTTTATCTAATTTAGTATAGTCAGGTAGTAAGAATTCGAAAGTAATTAAAGAATGAACTGATAATACCGAATTCTGCGGAAATATTATTAAATCCTCAATTTCAATACCGTATGCCAGCACAAGGTCCAGAGTGTGGTTAAAACAGTGCGTCGCCTTCTGACTGAAACCAACTGAATCCAATAATGAGTTGAAAGCAGTACTAAGGCTATCATTGTCAACATCCACATGGATATTAAAATCACCTACAATAAGTACTTTGTCTGATTTAAGGACTAAACATGATAAAAACTCTGAGAATTCAGATAAAAATTCAGAATACGGACCTGGAGCCCTGTAAATAACAACGAATATAATTGGCTGTAATGTTTTCCATTTTGGATGTTGAAGATTAAGAATAATACTCTCAAACAAGTTATAGTTTAGGTTTAGGATTAATTAACAGGCTTGAATCAAAGATGGCTGCATCTCCCCCTCCTCGGCCTGAGCCTCTAGGAATTTGAGTTTTAATATGACTGGGAGGAGTGGCTTCATTTAGACTAACATATTCTTCATGGCCCAGCCAGGTTTCAGTAAGACAAAATAAATCAATTTTATTATCTGATATCAAATCGTTTACCAATACTGCTTTAGAAGACAGAGATCTAATATTTAATAGTCCACATCTAATTTTCCTATTTTTTCTATCGTTGCAGTCGTTTTAATTCTAATTAGGTTGTTAAGTAGGCCTATAGCGCATGTTTTGTTTACCTTTGATTTAACCGATCTGAGTCGGGGGACAGACACCGTGCTTATTAGACTATGAGTGAGCACAGAGGGTCGCGTAGCACTGCACCTCTGATTACTAATATCAAACTTGGGTTGTCATCAGGGCTGGACTGGCCATCTGGCATACCGGGCATTTTCCCGGTGGGCCGACGGACTTTTGGGCCGAATCGCCGATATAAATAGGCCTTTTTTTATTTTTGGCCGGTCCGGCCCATAAAGAACTCACAGCGGCCCATTGGTTAATTTTCTTTATTGGCACTGGCCTGACCCAATGAAATCCAGGAACCCCCTTCCCCACTCCGGGCCGCAAATTTACGAATCCCACTATGGCCACGCCTCCGGGCCCTGAGATCGAGCTGTAATAGTTATGCTGGAAGTTTAGCATTCACGTTATAATGGACAAACGACCACCAAGTGCAAGGGAGGTGCAGAGAAATTAGAGGAGAAAAAGATTAAGAATCTACAGGCGGATTCCTCAAAAATTTCGGATATGTTTGGGTCTGTAGTAGCTGCTTCAACATCAGCATTACCTGAAGTAGAGGAGGAGAGGTGGCTGGCTATAGAAGCAGAAACAACGATGTCAGGGAAGATGGCGAGGTGGAGGCGAGTGAGGAAAAGATGGAAGAGAGTAGATGACGATGTGGTAAGGAGTAGGCAAATTAACACAGACTCTCAGGAAGGGAGGGAGGCTGTGTGTGTGTGTGTGTGTGTGTGTGTGTGTGTGTGTGTGTGTGTGTGTGTGTGTGTGTGTGTGTGTGTTTGTGATAGCTACACGCGAAAGTGTGTCACGTAATAACGACAACAAGCAGTTTGGCTGTAACATTAAAGTTAGTGGCTGTCAGGTAACCTAACAGCTTAAGCTTACATTGAAAATGCTAGCGGTTAGCTTGTTGGGTAGCTGAAAAGTCTGTGGATCTCTAAAATCAATGTTTATACAAGCATCAGTGTTCCTTGAATGGCTTAATTAGCTTCTCTTGTATTGGTGCTCTTTTCCAGTGCATATACTACTCTCAGCTTTATTGTAGCTTTTAGGAAGGGTTATAGTTATGGTTATTGTATTTAGCAGACACTTGTGTCCAAAGCGACAAAATATGAATCTTACAATAGTTAAAATTAACAGTGTTTTAACAACTGTTTTTAAAGTTGCTAAGCCAATATTAAGCAAAATAGTAATAATAAAAATAATGACAATACAATATCAAATATCAATAATAAAAAATTATAAAAATACCATAAATATACAAATCATAACTCTAAGAATGAATGAATTATTTAAGTGTAAGATCAACAGATAAGTCTTGAGTCCCGTCTTGAAGGATCCAAAATGATCACATGAACGCTGAACACTAGGCAACTCATTTAATGGAAGGCACGCATATTTTAAGAGGACTGTATGCAGGGAATTTGTCTGACCAATCACGGTGGGTGTGGGCCGCCTGGCCCAAAAATGCCAGGGCCGATTTTTTGTCCCAGTCCAGCCCTGGTTGTCATAGTTTATGACCGATAATAGATTTTTTTATATGAGAGCGGCGTAGTAGGGAGAAACTGTTAGAGAGGCAAAGATGATCCGGTTTAGAGCGACCGTCATCATGTGCACTCCCTGGTTTAGATCTAACGCTACGCTTCCGTCGGATAGTCGCCCACTCGCCCGCCTGCTCAGGGCCTACCGGGGGACAGCTAGCAGAAGCTACAGAAGCTACAGTATGTTGGCCTGCTTCAGCTACGTGGCGCTGGCTAGCTACGGAAGCATATGATTCTGATTCCATGATGCATAGCCGTGCCTCAAACTCACTAAGCCTTGCCTCCAGAGCAGCGAATATACTACATTTATTACATGTATCGTTATCACTAAAGGAGGCAGAGGAGTAGCTAAACATTTGACACACAGAGCAAGAGAGAGCAGGAGAGGGAGAGGAATTAGCCATTGCTAAATGGCTAAGCTAAAGTAGCTAACAGCGTTTTAACAACTGTAAGATCAGCCTTTGTTAGCAAGCGAAGTATAAGTGCTTGAGTAGAACAACTGTAATTCAAATGCAATCCAGGCAAATAGCCGCTAATTTAAACAATAAAGCAAAGTTGAGTAAGTTTTTGCTGGAGCAGCAAACTAGCGTTTGGAACCGGAACACCGGAAGTGACAATACGCTTACCGTACACGTCAGCACGTCAGGTGATCAGTCCAAATAGACACCTTAGTTAACTGTTACTAACAGTAATAATGCAGTAGCATTAACTAATAGTACTATAGACACCTGGTAAATAATACATCAATTAATACCTTAGTTAACATGAGCATTGTTAATAAATGTTAATTAAACAATTTATTCAACTATGAATAATAATACTGTTAATAACGGTTGGTTAATGCTTATCAATGCATTAACTAATGCTAATTAATGTACCCTTATTGTAAAGTGTTACCCAGATTTTAAACGAATTAATAAAATTCAAAATAAAACGCCATAGAAATAAAATGGATAGAAAGACCATTTCCATTCAAATCAACGTAGCAGGTCAGAGCAGCAGCCATTTTTATGTGTACCATTGCCATGGTAACCTATAAACTTCCTATATTAAGCCGACTTCCGGCAAGTCGCGGAGCTCAGGTTTTGTAGTAACGAGCAGTGGAGTAGTAATGTAGCTAACGAGGCAGAGAGCCAGCCAGTAAATGAGTCAAATTAACTTCATGCTTCATCCATACAAAGCACATTGCTATTGCCACGAGTGACAGCTTTATTCGGCTCATTTTCTGTTAACGATGTGGCGAGGGGGTAACATTAAAGGAACACGCCACCGTTTGTTGAAATAGGGTTATTCACCGTCTCCTCTATATTTATATAGGTGGGCAAACGCATTTTTGTCTCAGTGCAGGCATTGCCTTAGTCTGGCAGCCCCGCCACTAGCTTAGCTTAGCATAGTGAATGTTGGATGGAATGCTTTATTGCCGTTAGCATGTCGTGAGTAAAAGTGACCCAACAAAAACAAAACCTAATTACTTCTTGTGGCCTGCGTATTCACGAGTACAAATAGCAATGCAGATTAAGACTAGATGATTTCCTAGGCAGATATTGATTTGGGACTATATTGGGTGAAAGCACAGCCGAAGCACTGCTACTCGGGCACAGAGATATCACGCAGCACCTGAAAACCCCCAACTTCCGTCAACATACCGGCATGAATATTAGCTGGCTATTTTTCCTACAGTAGACAGTGAATGGCAATGAACATGGCGGATTTTGTGAGAGACAAAGAGGATGACTTCTCAGACAGTCAAGATCAAGAAGCATACCTCTACAAACCAGAGTTTTCAGAAGAGGAGCTGCGTGATTTTGAAATAGAACAACACAAGGAGGAGGTTGCGATCGGTCAACAGCCCGAGGATGAGAGCCAACACAAACTGGTGGTGTGAGTGTGGGGAAATATGCCAACATATGCCGACTTAAATGAACGTGACTGCAGTTGTGTCACAGCTACCGAGGATTTCTCGGTGTTGATCCATCCTGCAGTCCTTGACTTTTTTTCCGGTGCAATAAAGTAAACTGGAAAAAACGCTGAATGGACCCAATAAACAGCTGTCCACAGAGTAAGTGATTATTGTAAACATGACACATGGTTATTTTACGGGATAGATCGACCCTTATTAGACCTGTACTCACACAGAGTTGCTGCATGTTATCTCTGTGCCCGAGTAGCAGTGCTTTGGCTGTGCTTCCACCCAATATAGTCCCAAATCAATATCTGCCTAGGAAATCATCTAGTCTTAATCTGCATTGCTATTTGTACTCGTTGTGAATACGCAGGCGACAAGAAGTAATTAGGTTTTGTTTTTGTTGTTGTTGGGTCACTTTTATTCACGACATGCTAACTGCATCCCCACTAACACAGAACGTTTAGGGAACGTTGGGGAACGTTAGTTTTTTGGTTCTCTAAAGATTAGTTCGAACCAAACCAAAAAGTAACATTTAGGGAACATTCCCTCATGGTTATAACGTTCCCTAAACGTTAGGGGAACCAACCAACGGGAACGTTCTCCTGTGGTTGCACTGTTACCTCCACACAACGTTCCCGTTTGGTTGTTTTTGGTTGTTCTGAGTGCGGTTTTGAAAATGTTTATTTTTACCAGCTCCATTTAAGTTTTTGAAGTAGCCTAGCAGTCACTTGATTTAGATTCACGCAAAAATTATTGGTCTTATAAAATCGAAGTAAGATAAACAACATAGCAAGAGAATAAAATTATTTTTAGGCTGATAACAATTTTGTTAAAAACAATACTTTTGTGCTTGATTTCGTTTTTTTACCTGTATTAGGTGAAAATACTTAAAACATATATCAATCTTATCAAAACAGAATCTATCAATAGAACGATTTTCACAACTTAGAAAATTCACTTGTTTCATTTCTAACAAGTGTCTCAGTCCAGTGTACAAATCCTACCATTACACCCCCACGCCAGTAGGGGAAGACAGTGCCTCTGTTCTCAGGTGACCGATTCAAGTCCTGTCATGACTTCTGTTTACAACACCGGTACACACACCTGGCTAACAGGACAGACAAAAGATCCGTTCGCTTGGTCCCAAATTCGAACTGAAATACTGCCATTGACTAAAACCTATGCTGACTACACTTCACCGACGGTGTTATAACGCAAGGTAGGACGAAGATACCAAGAAGGACATTGTCGGCTGTCAACAGTAAAGACTTTCCTCCGCTCAAGACTGCTAGCCCGTATGCTAACGCGGGAAACAAGTTAGCTTTCCACAGCTAGCTAAGCTGCTAGCCCTAGTATGGAGGATACATCAAAGTTGGCCACAGAGACTGAACCTTCCCTCGGTGATGTTTTAACCACCATAAGGAACCTGGACAACAAGGTGAGAGATTTTGGTAAACAACTTAAAGAAAGCTCCGACATGGTTGCCAGCATTATACAGCCGGTCGAGGCGAACTCAGTCGGACTCACTGAATGCACGTCCAAATTGGAGGCGTAATTCACCATGTGTTCTATTAATACATCCATGGTATTATCTTAGGATAAATCTGAGGGATGGCTGCTGTAAAGCCCGTTACATGGATTTAAAATCATTAGCATTTCCCAAAACTGCCGGGGCAGTAGCTAGGTAGCTAGCTAACGTTAACGTAATATCATACATGTCCCTAAGAGCCGATGTGGGTTTATGTTTGTTGTAAACACTTATCTTACGATACATCTGAGGGCTGTATGCTGTAAAGCCTGTAACGTGGATCAGAGATAAAGCCATGGATATATTAACAGAAGCTCTGTTCACAAAACTGCAGGCTAACCTAGCATAACATAATGATTACACCTCCTTGGTTGTCTAAATACATCCATTGTTTATTTAGATAATCATGGTAAGACCTTAAGTACAGACTACATTATTTACACTTCATATATTCTTTTTGCAATCAGTACAAATTGTATGGTCTTTTATTTCAGATGAATCCATTCCACAAGCAAGAAAGCATTTCAGGACAGAGTGTAAGTTAACATTTATGCATGCATTTAAGAAACCAGTCATATTTCCTACCATGGAACTACTGAAATTCAACCTGGTGCATAGCGTGACTGTTATAATGTATAACAACTAAAACCATTAATTATTCCATAGCCATGAGGACAACTCGCATTACACGCCAGCGGATGGACACATTTGAGGAAAAGATGGATGAGCTGCTCATGCTCTTAAGGAGCTCCCAGTCACCTCCCTCTGCTCCAGTCGATGACGTGTTGCTGTCGCCCTGCTCAACAGTCATCGAGCTGCAGGAGTTCAACAGGAGAGGAGGAACAAAATGGTAATTAAGTGGCCCTACCCTGCCCTAAGATAACACTATATAATTGCATAAATTAAAATATCATTATAACTGAACTGACTTCTCTTACAAAATGAGATTGTACAAGCTCTCCACTTTGTTCTACATGTGTAATTTTTATTTCTATATTTGTTTTACAGCAACTTTTTCTGACAACCTTTCAACCAATGACGTTGTAAAACCGTATAGCCTGCAGGGCAGAAAGACAAAGGCCTTCCAGGACCTGACAATCTGCAGAGTTATAACAGGCAGGTGTTGTTTTATTGTTCACATCAGTATTATGCGTAGCTTCGCTGATAATGGGTTTTAATTTGACTTGTAACGTTGCTTCTTCTTGCTACTCTAGTGGCCTCTCAGAAAAACTTCCCCGCGCTGACTGCAGCAGACGTGGAGGACCCCACAGTGCTCCCCCTCACAATATCCAACAGCCTAGTGTCAAAGGTCGACTCATTCAAGTTTCTGGGCTCCATCATTTCCCAGGACCTGAAGAGGGAGTCCAACATCCTTAAAAAGGCTCTGCAGAGGATGTACTTCCTACGGCAACTGCGGAAGCATGGCCTACCACAAGAGCTGTTGGCCATCTTCTACACTGCTGCCATCCTCCTGCCTCCTCCCCTCTGGCGGGCGCTACAGATCCCTGCACACGAACAACCAGACACAAGAACAGCTTCTTTCCCTCTGCCATCACTCTCCTGAACTGCTGATAAGTGGGGCCATCCCCACTTTGGCCATTCACCTACACATTACATACTTTATCATTCCAATATGCATCTTGCACACTACATTTCTGCCCTGCAAAGGCAAAAGACCTTAACTTGCTAGTGTGAAACTGAGAAAAATGACTTTAAAGTTTCTGTTTTGTCCAGACAAAAGTATTATAGGTAAAACACCCAAAATTTGACAACTAGTTGCTATAATTAAGAAATGTTTGTATGCAAAAAAGCTTGAGCTCAAAATTGACCTTTGACCCTTGTTTGGCAGTTCCTGTACTCTTCCTTTGTATCTTGTGCCAAAAACAAGGAGTCATGCAAAAGGCAGTAACTGACATATAATCAGTATTTGCTTGCTGTTCACCATACTTGCATCCATTATAAGAACACCTAACCAAGGTCTAGTCATCATGGTATTTGTTTTAAATTATATAGAAAACCTTTGCTTGTTCCTATTTACTGCTATAATGATCAGGATAGTGTGGCAACACTAACACAGTTTAACAGTATGACAGATAAGTAACTTTGCAGTACAGTATGAAAAAATACAAGAAGTATTTTCTCAATAAAGATAATTTAATTATAATTGAATACAAAGGTATATTTATTGTTTAACAATAAATATATAATGTTTAACACTAAGGGCCACCAAACTGCTTAAGATGCACAGTCAACAAGCTCGACTTGGATTACTACTTTTTAATTCTGAGATAACATTTAGGTTAGCATACTTTGTACGGACGTTAGCAATAACTAGTTTAGTGCTTTTATGGATGTTTGAGATTTGACATGAACACCTGCAAGAAGGAGATATAGCTCAAACACGTATGGATTGTTGTGGATACAGCAGATGACGTGCATTTCTATGGATTATATCTTCCATGGATTATATCTGATTGCATGGAAAGGTAGGATGCCAGCTGTGTATTTAATAATTGGTTTTCAGCATCTGATGTGCCAAGTGAGGAGGTGTGTCAGCATCAACGTTAGCAATGTAGCTAGCTCCGGGCTGTCACTGACAGAATAGGAATCATCACTTTATTTGATATGTCATGTGTATGTTACGTGGACAATTAAAAGCGGCAAAGTAGGCTATGACAAGGCTAGAGTACAGTAGGATCACGGCGGTACAGTAACCTCTCTATTGATGCCTGGCTAAACAAAGTCCGAACACTCAACTTCAGCGTGCAGAGATCCGTAACAGCTGTTACGGCGTTCTGCTGTGGTTTCTCGTATGATTTTGGATGTTACGGTTGTCTTTATTTTCTTGTTAAAACAATGAAATTGACTCACGATATTTATTCACATGATAAAGGAGGTCTCAAATACCCCAAAAGTGACATTAACTCATTTTTGCCCAAACATGTTTTTACTTTGTAGGGCAGATTTGCATTCTACATTTATACAATATATTGTGTTAATGTGCCTATATGTATGTTGTCTCTCTTGTGCAGTATGTGTCTATATGGCAAATAAAACTGATTCTTATATAAAAATGTTTTTTTTTATTTTTTGGTACCATGGTTGTTAGTTTTTTAAAGGTTATGGGATTGTAAAAAATAACGTTAGAGGAACGTTCCATAAAGGTTGCAACGGTGGGGGAACGTTAGGGGAACGTTATCTAAAGGTTGGAACGTTAGGGGAATGTTAGGGGAACGTTCTATAAAGGTTACAAAGTTCTGGGAACGTTCGGAGTTATTATGGAAAACTTTCCATAATAACCAAAACACAACCAAAACCTAACCAAACCTAACCTTCAGGGAACGTTCGCGCAACCAAAAACGAACGTTCCCAGAACGTTCTGGGAACCAAAAATTGTTAGCTGGGATCAAAGCATTCACTCCGCTAAGCTAAGCTAGTGGCGGGGCTGCCGGACTAAGGCAATGCATGCACTGAGACAAAAATGCGTTTGCCCACCTATATAAATATAGAGGAGATGGTGAATAACACTATTTCAACAAACGGTGGCGTATTCCTTTAAGGCGGAGTTAGCAAGCTAATGTTAGCCAAATAACACTGCCTTGCTGGTTAAACTAAGATACCATTACAAGTACCAGTCAGATTGTCATGGATTTGAAGATGATCGCTTTCCATTATAGACATCCGACAGTCACAAAGCAATCCTTCTCCTCTCTCTCTCGCTCCGATAGAAAGAGACAGGATAAGTGGAGAAAACTGTGGTAATTGTAGCCTACATGTGGCTGTGTGTGTGTGTGTGTGTGTGTGTGTGTGTGTGTGTGCGCGTGGCATGCATGCATGCGTGTGTGTGTCTCTCTGTCCGTCCGTCGGTCTCTCTCTCCGTGTGCCTGATCGCTGTGAGAAGTCAAGACAGACAAAATCACCATGAACCTAGGTGTTTCATTTTGAAATGTGTTTTATTTTTGTAAAGTATCTGGCTGCACTGTGGTCTTCCTGTATGTGATTACTTGCCTGGCTTGACACATTTGCTCGCGTCTCGCGCAAGAAATAGAGGTGACGCAGAATAAATCGCTGCAGCGCACGAGCCGACGCACGAGCCGACGCAGCCGCTTATGAACGGACAGATTGGATAACATGCACACTGAAATGAAAATGGCTTACGTGCTCGGTGGGTTTTCACTGTTAGTTATTATTTGAAAGAAGTAACTATTTTTATTATCTCACACTAAAGAAATAACTAAAAAAACTTTGTGTAAAGTGATAAATGTTTGTAATGTTTCCTGCCCTCTGCAGGCTCCAGATGTTGGAGGCTATATGTAAACACTGGGAAGGTCCAATCAGCCTGGCCCTGTATCTGTCCGACGCTGAAGCCCAGCAGTTTCTGCGCTATGCACAGGGCTCCGAGGTGCTGATGAGCCGCGGGAACGTCGGTTACCACATCGTCTACAAAGAGGGACAGTTCTATCCAGTCAACCTGCTGCGTAATGTGGCCATGCGGCAGGTCAACACACCTTACATGTTCCTATCAGACATCGACTTCCTGCCCATGTATGGCCTGTATGAGTACCTCAGGTAAGAGGAGAAAGAGAATCAGATGGAAACCAGCTAAGTTGGCAGTCACTAACACCTGTACACTTGGTTTTTCGTATCTTTAGATTTTAGAAAGGCATGAGTTTTTTTTATTTCCTTTATTATGAGATAGCACACATGCATGCTGTAGTAATATTCTGTATGTAATCCAATCGTATCTGTGTTTGTTTGTAGGAAGTCAGTGGTGCTGCTGGATATGGCCAACGCCAAGAAAGCTTTGGTAGTACCAGCCTTTGAGACGCTGCGATATCGTCTTTCGTACCCAAAGTCCAAGGCTGAGCTGCTCTCTCAGCTGGACATGGGCACACTCTTCACTTTCAGGTGAACCATGTCTTTGTTTCTGAAGCCAACAATGTTCAAGAGTCTTCAGGTTTTCATTCAACAAAACACTACAGCAGCTCTTTTCATTTCCTTTTCTATGGTAGAAGTTCAGATAAATCAGCAATATTGTTTCATATATTTTTTTTTAATTAATTAACTCAGATCTTTACTTTATCCTCAGGAGCACACTGTGAGACACCCACTTACACTTGTGCAACACAAAAATTGAAAAAAGGAAAAGATAATAAGCAATCAAAACAATGGATGGTAACATTAGGATTTATTTAAATGTAATTGTTGGAATGCTATTGGAAACTTAAAATGAAAAGTAAGCAAATGCATGAACAATTTCAACTTTTTCATAATATACATGGCTTTTTTGTGAGTGACTTGAGTGATATTGACGGGGAAATTACACCAAACGATCTGACAAGAGACAAAGGGAACACAGACGCTAAAGACATGAGGTAACGAGCAAATGAGGGACAGGTGATACAGCAGGTGAAACACATCAGGGCGGGGCAGGACAATCCGACAAGGCGGGAAAACACAGGAAGCAAAACTAGACAAGACAGAAAACAGACTATCAAAATAAAACAGGAAACAGAAATATACACAATGCACAGACTCAATATACAAAACAGGAAACATACAGAACTATGCAAATAAACAACCCCAACAGAAATTGCT
This sequence comes from Perca fluviatilis, assembly GCF_010015445.1. Lineage (NCBI taxonomy): Eukaryota > Metazoa > Chordata > Actinopteri > Perciformes > Percidae > Perca > Perca fluviatilis. Next base: position 28,354,057 of record NC_053134.1, on the reverse strand, counting down.
GGTTCTATTGCTATCATGTGGAACATTGTCTTAAGCTCACTGGAGCACAACGGTGGCGTGTGTAAAAGAAGGTGTAATCCTTGCTAGTAGGATTGTGCATCCTCCATATATCTGTAAGATGGTGGGATTCCACAAATGCTTTAAACATGTCCGATATGCGTTTTGGGGCTTTTGTGTGATTGACCCCTGATCTATCCTGATTTAAATCAAGTACTGCATTCATGTCTGCCCCTATGATTAGTGAATATTCGTTGAGAGAGAACAATTCATTAGCCTGGGTAAACCCTGACGAACTTCCGGCAAATTTGAGATTTACTCTGCAAGTCAGTCTGGCGAAGAGCCCATTCAAACCCATTTCCAATGTCCCCAAAATCGAGGCACCAATCACAACTGTTGAAGCGGTATTTATGCGACGACAATAGCGCAGCGACGGCAAGCAGCTTTTTGTTTACATTCAACATGATGGCTACCGAAGCGCAGCATCACCGGGATCGTTGGTCTGATTGGTTGGACTATCATTGCGCCCAGAGGCATTTGAGCGGCGTCCGTTGGTGACGCCCCTTTGGAAATGAACTGTCAATCAACCTTTGCCAGACTCACTCTCAGTTACAACTGAGAAGGATCTGGTGTCAACCAGGCTAGCAATGAATTGGTTAGGCGTGGGAAAAAAACTTTTATCATATGCAGCCGGTGCATATACCGAAACAAATGCTATTTTCCTACTCCTTATCATTGTACATATATAAGATATCCTGCCTGATAAGTCTTTACTGCTTTTGTCTACGGTGAGTGTGCATTTCCGCGACAGCAACACAATGCAGCCCTTGGTTTTGGTGTCGTCATTAGACGAGGCAGCAACCTTAAAGTATTTATTTTGTAGACGATTTACATCTCTTTTACCTAAATGTGACTCCTGTAATAAGCGCCACGTCTATGGTTTTCCTTCTTAAATAGCTTAGTTTTTAACTAGCTAAAATTTAGCTTGTTTGATTTAGCCCCCTGATAACTGAAAGATTGAGAGCTCAGCCATCTTCAAAATTTACACGCATACGTGTCTCGAGTACCCTACCAAATTTTGCCAACAAATCTGTAGCAAAGGGTGAACTGTTAGCTCTGAGCAAGGTGTGACAAAAACATAAAAAGTAAAATAAATCCCCTAACCCTCTGAGACCGCAGACCCCTTCCCCTATCTGTAAGATGCGTCATCAAACGCAGTTTGCGCAAAACTCCAGCTCAAAACTGCACCTCCTGTCCGAAGTCTCAGGTTAATTTAAACAGGTCGAGTGAATTATTATGTTAAACATGAACAATATTATAAACACTTTAGAACTAGGTCTCAACCAGCTGTTAAGTTTTGAAGTAGGCTATGTGAGAAACAATTTATGGAATAAGCTATGTGTAAAACACACCAATCTAGTTGGAGCAATAAGCAGACTATGAGCTGAACAGACTCATGTTCTTTCAGTCCAGCTAAATGTTCACCCTTGTGTTGTCTTCCCATCAACCTTGATAAAAACACTTATTTTTCGAAGTTTCTAACACTTTTTTTCACAGTTTGTTTTTGCTTTTTCCAACGTTTTAAATTGTTAAATTTTTCTTCTGCACATTTTCAGCACTTATTTCTACGTCCCATATTTTCTGATATAAAACAAAAATTGAAAATGGGTCAATTTGACCCAAAGTCAACATTAACAAACATAGACTTTAAACCGACCAGCCAGTATTTATCATGTCCGTATGGTTTAGTGTCCCTATAAAGCCTGGCTCCGAAACATACACACCGTGTCCTCAGGATTTATCATGTTTTTTCAGCCCGACTAAATGTCCACAAAATCATACACTGTAGACTGAGTAGCCAGCATTCATTATTTTTTACAGTCTGGTTAAATGTCCCTTCAAAGGTTGGCTCCAAAACCTACACACAGTGTCCTCCAGTCAAACTCGGTACAGTAGCCCAAATACCGTTAGTCCACCGGTGCTGAGTCCACCAGTCGCGGCACCGAATGCAAAGTCCCACCGCCGCCCTCCGGGTCCTCTGTCGGTAACAGTCCGTGGGGTGGGGGAGCGCCCCGTGCATGTAGCGCGTCTTCCTCCACTTCTAGTTCCGGCCAGAAAACACCCGGCTCCGCGGCAACTCTCTCCCTCTGTGAATTGTTCCCAGGGCGGACACGAGTCCGAGTTGCGTTCAGCGTGTAGTTCATGTGTCTTCTATAACCTCAGATGGTTATAGAACCATCTCAAACTAAACTCCCTGGCTACTTTTTAGGTACAATTGTACAATGTTTACATTTTTACTTTTTTCACTGTCACTTTACATTTTCAAATTATCCTTTTACATTTTAACTTTGCTTTTTCAATTTCGTTTTTATTTTTTTTAAGTTTAATTATGGCCTGATTATTCCTAGTAGTGTAGTAAAATAATAATGTTTTTTTTATTCAATCTCTTCATTTTCTCTTTGGACTTTTAAATTTAATTATGAATAAAAATATCCTCCATAGGGACAAGGGAGCATTTGTTACATAAAAGCTGGCCACTAGAAGCTCTCCGGGCTGGTGTGTGACTGAGGCTGAGCAAAAAGACCACACAGGAGAGGGGGAGGGGCTCTATGTTCTGCTCCGCCATCGCTTTGCTCTAACTATATATCTTGTTTAAAAACAGCTATAGTAGGTTGTGGTTTTTATTGCTGTCATCATCACAGTACAGTGACAACATGCCGGTAAGATTTCTGTGTATGTTTGGAGAAGAGGGGTGTTCATTTTTCTCCTGTGTGCAGACCTTGGACAGGCGGTCACGCTTCCTGTAGTCACAGTCACTTTGCTTCGCCCGTCTAGAATTTGCAGTCAGTAAATACCTCTTTTATCTTGGGGTTGGTGAAGAAAGAAGTGTTGATGGCACAGACAGAAAAAGAGACAACAGAACTTTTTCCCATCAAAGATGATTTGGTCTACAGTGTGAGGTAAACAAACACTTCTATACTTCTATTCTAAGATCTTCTATGATACAGACAGAGGTTTGTAATCAAAATGCCACCTAATATTTTAGAAACTATAAATCACACTTCTCTCAGTAAGTCTGGATATAGGAGGATAGTTTACACACCCTTATTTATCAAAGTATAACTATACTTTGATAAATAATAATAATCTCTCCTTCTAGGTACCATGTGTGGACTAAAGGCCACGCACCAACTAACTTTGCCAAATGGCGGACCGCCACCACACCCTACAAGGTGCAGTGGGAAGCCGACTTCGAGCCCTATGTCATGGTGAGGAGGGACAGTCCTGAGTATGACCGCCGCTTTGTGGGCTTCGGCTGGAACAAGGTGGCTCACATCATGGAGCTGGATGCACAGGTAACTTCTCTCCACCACCCAATCTGTGGATCTTAGTATGCTTCTTCTCCATGCTTCACATTAGGGTGTCTGCAGTTCATGAAATAAGTGTAGGATACTCGTAGGGTACAGATTTGATCATTGGCAAATTATCAAAGATGTTTTATCAATATTAATAAAGTTATGAATATGGTTATTAATAACTTTGTCAAATCGACAAACAATCAAAACGGGGCACCACCCTGCAAGTCAGGGACCAATAATCAAACAGTCTCATTTCTGTGGTAATCCTTTAAAAGGAAACAAAGGAAGGAGTGATTTCGAGCACGGACCTGTTTGACCAGCAATTATTACAATAAGTACACAAATAATCACAAGCAACTGCTATTTAAGTATAATAAGATTTATTAACGTCACAATTATCAGTAGCTAATCAATAATCCTTCAATAATAAACTTATATACCTTTTACAATATCACAACCAAAACAAAGCAAAAACAAAGGAGCATGTGTCATGGACACCTCCGTGTCTCTGTGTGTGTGTGTGTGTGTGTGTGTGTGTGTGTGTGTGTGTGTGTGTGTGTGTGTGTGTGCGCGTGCGTGTGTGAGAGTGAGTGTGTGTGTGTATAAGAGTGAGTGAAAGTGGAGGGGGCGGTGTCGAAATGTAGTTCTAACACAAAAACAACTACCAAAATGGCTACTCCTGTGAGCTGCACAAAACTATTTAGCCTCAAGAGGGCTGTAGTGGTGCTGGGTGCACGAGGAGGGGTTGAAGCAAGGGGGTTGCTAGGCAATGCGCACGCTTAGCCGGTATGCTAGGTCATGTATTAGCTCTGTACAAACGTCATGCCGACTCCACGTGGTTAAGCTAGCAGTGTTAGCTCGGAGCTACGTGGCTAGCTTGTGTCCGCGTGTGCGTGTGCGTGTGTGTGTGTGTGTGTGTGTGTGTGTTAGTAAAAGAAGAAAGAGTAGAAGGAGACACTCTGATCTTAGTTATCGATAATGACCAGCCCCCTCAGCCACTCAGGTCTGGACCACACGTGTAGTTAGGACAGACTCGGAGACTTATGTCTTACTGAGGGAAACTTCGGTCATTATAACCATTCCAGTGGCTAACAGCTGATTTTCCACGATTATCTCGCAGACAGTACTTAAACTCCGTGACCGGAGTAATAGCAGGTAGCGATAACAGTTTTACCAAGCTACTCAACACAACATATCAACAGTATTGTGATCAATGATACATTCACAGAAACAGATTAATAACCACATATGGACCAATACATGATTAAAATCAGATCACATTAAATGGCAAACAATGGTTACAATAACCTCCGCTCATTAATGAAACAAACCAAACACAATAGTTCTAACATCTGCCCAGAACTGTGTAAGCCTCTTACTGTATGTGTTGTTTGTAGTTAACCTCTCGCCAGAGTTTAATGATCCGTTTGGTCCAGAGCAGTGGACGACACGCGATCCAGGTCGACAAAGCAAGAAAACGGAACGTTGTCCTTTTCCTTGAATCCTGGCTGATTAAACCCACTGCAGATGTGAGGAGATACTGGGTCAGTATCCCCTCGGATCCCTTGTATATCAGAAAGATATAAAATGTCCCAGCTCAATCTCGACCAGCGAGGTGACGCTGGTTAAGCTAGTCCGGACCGCTGCACCTCCTGTCAGTAAAATGAATTACCGTGAAAAGCCGGGATCTTGGGGTTAACAGGCTATTTATAGTTTGAGACCTCATGCTGTGTTTATGGTCCCGCTGAACCAATAGGAAGATTCAAAACTCTTGAAAGTGTGAAGACTACAATCTTGTAGTTCTTTGACTTCCTACCAGCTGTGAGGCTTTTCCCTTCTGGCTGGGACTTTCGCATAGAGGTGTGAATTAACCAGGCTTTGGGGTTTACATACAGGCCGAGATTCCTTTGTCTTGGCCATATGTTCCTTTGTCTCTCCGGTCAGCTCAATCTGAGGCCTTTTTGGTTAAATCAGGTTTAACCAGCTTCTTGGTCCCAACAGTCCCCCTTTTTGCTCTGAAGAGCGGTTGGTCCCCAGTATTTGGAGCAAACCATGATAGGAAAGGAAAGTGAAGTAGTTAGGGGTTAACAGGTTCACTCCAGAAAAGAATTGGGGTTTACCAGTGTATGTACATGTGACTGTGTGCATGTACATGTGGACTGGTGCATGTATGTTTTACTGTCAAAACAAATACTCAATGCAGACTCTAGTCTGTATACATTTGGTCCTCTGATGCGTAGGTAAAACAAAAATGAGTCATCTCTCATTCTTATGAGCTACATAAATTTGGAATTGCACTGCCAAGACTATACGTCAGATGTACCTGTGAAGATCGCACAATACGGTTAGTAGCAGATTTATGGGTCTACAACAAGGCTCAAGTTTGTTGACCGAAGAGATTCCTTCTCTACCGATGCTTCGCATTAAATCTCTCGCTACTAGCACCTGGTTGTGTTTTCTGTGACACCTGACAGTCTAAAGCATGCACTGGGTTCTTGAGGAACAGAATGGAACTAACAGTAAATGGTTTCCTGAAAAGAATTTTACTACCGAAGCTCTGAGGTAGTTTGATTACTGTTTGAAAAGTTTAGGATGGAAGTGCATGTCAACAGAGTGAGGTGAGGCATGCAGCTATCCCTATGACTCAACTGGTTTGAGTCTTATCCTCTTTGGGGGGAAAGCCTCCCTCCCCCTTTCCAGGTGCAGAAGCTGCTCTTCTCCTGGAAGTGAGGACCGCATGTTGAGTTGGTCTGGCTGGTCTGGAACGTGTGGTTCAGGAGCGGGACCGTGGTTGTCACGGCTGTGCAGTTGGGTGCTGAAAGGCATTCAACCCACATGGTGAGGCTGCCCGTGATGATGAGGAGGTACTGGGTACCTTGACCAGTTCTGGTAACTGATCCAATCAAGTTTACCTGGAGGTGGGGCCATAAGTGTATGACCCCCTTTCCCTGGAGTACAGAGAAGGCGCCTGCTCCAGCCACCTTGAAGAGAGTCTGCAGGGACTCTGAAGAAAGGCAGTGGTTTTTCTGTGCAAAAGCAGGAGGCAGGTGAGGTAGGCGCAAGTAATGGTGCCAGTCCGGCCTGACGGCAGGATTCTTTGGCCAAAGTGATACGGGCAAGTCTGTTGGCGTGGCGCCATAAAAGGATGCACCTTTAACCATACAGGTGTGGCACGGTGCATCGCTGTTGTTCAGCGAGCAAAGGAAAGGAAAAGTCAGAGCCAGGATCAGGCTCTGGAAGAATCATGGCCATTTGCTCATGAATGACGGTGACTTGTCCGTCTGGGGCTGGCAGACTGCCTGCAGGATCAAGTGGCCTCAGGGTGTCGACCTGAGGCCACGGTGAAAATTTTGATCCACTTTTACCACACAGGGTTTGGAAGTTTTCTTCCTCTTTAACGAGTGGAGAAGTTCTGGTTTCTTCAGGAAGCAGGATGTTGCAATCAGAAATTAGCTGGGGTGTCTCCTTGCAGAGTGGAGCACCTGTTTCCAGCAAATGGCCCGATAGATGTTCTTGATAACTCTCAACTATGACCAGCTCTGACACCTCCCTACTGGAGTTCACTAGGCTGCTAGCCGTGGTCTCTGAGTAGACCGAAGTGACTGGAGGCTCCGAGGGGAGCCAAGTAGGTTCATCCAGGTCGGCTGGACCGTTGGATGTGGTAGGAGGGTCAGGCTCAGGGTCAAAGGCAGAATCACGTGATTCTTGGACGTGCAAAGGTGTCAGCATACTTACCCGTTCCGTTGGGTCGCACCGGTCACTCTGTCGTAGTCGGAGAGTGTCATGCAGCCAAGGCTCGATCAGATCATGTCTCTGGAGCCGGCGGGGGTCGTTCAGAACATCAGGAGAATCATAGTCACTCAGTTGAGGACGGCTCCTCCCCTTTGGCAGTGGGGATGGAGTCTGATCAAAGCGGGATGGCGAGCTTTGTGGCTCGTACCGTTTGTCAGTGGAAGGAACTCTGATTCTACCTGTGTTCCTCTAATGTTGCAAGACATTCCTCCCCCTTTTTGCACGGGAGTGGTGATCTTTCCTCCGAGGGGGAGGAGATGAAGAAGAAGAAGGTTCCCTCCTCCGGGAAGGTGAGGAAGGGGGTTTTCTCCGCCAAGGTAGCGGAGATGAACAAGATCGGTCTCTCCGAGGAGGATGACGAGAAGAAGATGAAGAACGGTCTCTTCTCTGGGAAGAAGACAAGTGGGTGTTTCGCCGAGATGGCAGAGAGAAATGGTGTCTCTGAATGTGAGGAGACCAAGGAGGAGGAGAATAGAGCGCTGTTCTTTGCTTGGCATGCCGGAGCTGTGCCGAGAGGTCCTCATGGCTCTCCTCTAACCGGGAGACCTCATCACGCCTGGCTTGGACTCTCTGTCTATGCCAGGCTGTTTTGCGCTGCTCAGCTTCATAGCTGTCTTGCAGCAGTGCGAGCTGTGCTTGGAGGACAGCGCGTTGCCGATGGGTTCTGCTCTGATAGATGAGCACCAATTGGCCAAACAAGCCTTGTATGCAAGCTTTTAGCATCCAAGACGGCTGTGCCATGTAAGCTAATAGTTCCTGGAGTATTTCATCGCAGGTAGTTCCACAACCATCATGGTTATTCTCTTCAGAGTCTAGGATGAGACAAGCGACCACATTCTGCAGGACTGTGTCGGTCGGCTCTTTGGAAGCTTTTGCCTCCAGCCTCTGGTACTCGAAGCAACTAATTTTTACCTCTAGTAAACAGATTGCTACCAGGGCTCAATTCCTTTGTGGTGACAAAGGAAAATTAACTGTGAACAAGTTGACTCAAGGAGCAGGTGAAAGGCTTAACCTGTAGTTCCTTTAGTTTTAAGTGTTGACTGCTAATTAAGCTTATTACTACCATTTACCACCAACCCAATTCTATCAGGTGGTCGCAGAGGTCGCACCACCTCAGGTGAGTAATAGCTGTTACTGTCAAGGATTTCAAGTAGAGCATGAAAATGTTGTTGTCTACTAACCAATGTACACACTTAAAAATTCACAGACCACAACTGAATGTATGCTTGGCAGGTTGCAGAAAAATTAATTTTCAAAAATAAAATTTCAAAAAAGAATTGATTTTTTTTGAATAAAATATTTAAAATTAAAAAAGGTATGGACAATTATGCATACATGTTGCACTAAAGCTGGTATTCAACGCTTGCACGGGGTGTTAAATATGTTGCGGCAAAATTATAATTTTCAAAAATAAAATTTCAAAAAAGAATTGATTTTTTTTTTATAAAATATTTAAAATTAAAAAAGGTATGGACAATTATGCATACATGTTGCACTAAAGCTGGTATTCAACGCTTGCACGGGGTGTTAAATATGTTGCGGCAAAATTATAATTTTCAAAAATAAAATTTCAAAAAAGAATTGATTTTTTTTTTATAAAATATTTAAAATTAAAAAAGGTATGGACAATTATGCATACATGTTGCACTAAAGCTGGTATTCAACGCTTGCACGGGGTGTTAAATATGTTGCGGCAAAATTATAATTTTCAAAAAAAATTTATCTTGGATGTAGCCTTGTAGCTTGTGTGTTTACAGTACTATTTAACTTTTCTCACTTGCAGTTTACTGCATATCATACTGCCTGTGGTAGCTCATTAGCTGGTAGTGTTTACCTTGTAGTTGCTGATCATATTTTGCACCGCATTTGTTTGAAAGCTAGAAGCTACTGGTCGACAATGAGCTAATGTTACATACATGCAGTAAACTACGAGCTAATGTAAACTGCTACTGTAAGCTTAATGTAATTAAGATTAATTAATGCAATTCTCCTTACCGGTAAGTATTATGACAACTACAAACATGAACTCCCACGAATTTTTAATTTATTGACATGGGATAAATAAGAGAAAACGACTATTGCTTACATTAAAGCCTATCAGTGTCGGTAACGTTACCTACCTTAGCACGTTGCGGCAAAGTTGCCGACAGAATATTCTCCTCCTGCAAGCAGACTGACGCTGATTCAGCTTCGCCATCTCAACAAAAAAATTGAACTTCACATCCATTTTGTCCAGTGTTTTGAAATGCAGCGCGGAAGTGAAGGCAGCAAAACATTTTCAATGACGCAAGCACGCAATGACGTGCACTTGCTAGTCTGTTCCATTGTACATGTTCTCCGAATGCTAAGGAGGAGCCTGGCCTAGGCTCTGAAGGATTCTTCCTTGGAAGGACTAGTCCTACCAAGGAAGGATCCTTGACATTGAGAAACGGCTACTATCTGTCCTTGTTCTGTCCCAATCAATGAAATGCCAATCCCTGGTCCAGACATCGGGGTTTGAACCTTAATGAAGTCCATGTCCATGCATCCATCAGGCCTATCTGTAACCGCTTATCCTTAGAGGGTTGGGGAGGTCTGGACGTGATCCCATCTGACATTGGGCAAGAGGCGAGGTTCCCCTCAGCTCTACAAAGCTTTTTAGCATCTTTCAGCTCATTGTTTTGTTTTGTTTTCCATCCACAATGCTCTCATGTTTCCTCAGCAGCAAACAGTAGCTTAGCTTAGTTTAGTTTATAAGCAATGTATATCAACCAGTGTTGGGGTAGTTACTTAAAAAAAGTAATAGATTACACATTACTACATTACTCACTGCTGAAAGTAACTAGTTACACTGCTAGTTACATTACTTTTGGATTACTCTGTAACATCACCTGAGATGCACCATAACTTACTTGCCCAATAACAATATAAAGTTAAACCTCATGTTTGCCCCAGCCTTCAGAATTCAGAATTTCAGAATTGGCCTCCATTCAATTCATGAATTGCAATTTGAATTGAATTGACTCCACACCACCGGAAGTTGAGTTTGAATTTGAATGACAGGAAGTGGAATTAAATTCATGGCAATTCAAAGAAATCCACACAGCCACACAAAAGAAAGAATGTGTTGAATCTCACATACATTCAGTGTTAGGAAGGTTACTGGAAATGTTAATGCTTACTGTTATATGTTTATAATTATTTATAATGATAAATGTGGTTTGGATTACTTTATTTGGATTACTTTATCAATGCAAAGCAATTTCCTTTTAATTTCATTAGTAACTAATTGAATTACACATTTTACCTCAGAAATTTAAAGTGTTTTGCTCTGTGGTTTCCAGGTGTTCTTGTTGGAATTGGTTCTTCAAAATGAACTAGTACAGATGACCTTTTAGGCCTGCTATTATTTTCCATGTTGCTGTTATTACAGGTGTCAAATCTATAAACGTTTGTAATCTGAAGTTGTAAGGGACTTCTGAAACTTAAACTTATTCACACACGTGATCTGAATTTGAAGTCCCAAAAAGAAAAAAAAACACGAGAGCTTGTAAAAAAAATCTGAACTTGTAAATTGAAATTTGCACATATTCACAGCTGTATTCTGAATGTGAAGTTGCAGAAAAAATATTCACAAATGTGTAGATTGATATTTGCATGAACACAATGACAGCTGCAAACTTGTAATGCAACATTTACTCGTGTATTTTTTTTTTTTAAACTCAGGTTAATTTTCCATCACAACCACAACTCAGTGATTACAACCTCTCGAATCTGTCACTGCAACTTCACATATGTGCTCTCTCGCATCACAAAGTGGCGAATCTGTGCCTCGACTTTTGCAACACTTCTTGCGATACATTTGGTGCAAAACTAATTTGTACCTGTGGACTTAGGCTGTGGAGCTCTGAGCCAACAGAACGGGGAAAGCAGGGTTTCTATCACCAGATGAGGGACAACTCTGTCTGACTACATAGCTAACTATGTAGCATGGAAGCTTGGTGGAATAGCAAGCTAGTGTTAGCTAACTAACCAACCAGCCTGCTTCAAATAAATACCTTTTAATTATCTTAACACTTTTTAACAGTCAAACTGAAACACTGGTGGTGAGCTCCAGGTCCTGCAGCCGCTGACGGACCGTCATCAGTGGGGATCGGCCAGCGTAGCAACATTGCTATTGCCGGAAAGCTTCGCTGCCGACCTCGATCTGCAGTTGGAGCTCCAGCGGGACATGGAGAGCCCCACACCCGGTAGCAGCGGCACATCCCCCGGCCATGACCACAGCTTGCTTTGCTGATGTTGTGCCCACATTTTGCATCACTGCCAAACATTGCACCCGCTTGGGCAGCAATAATAATTTGTGTTCCTTAACACTCATATCTGCTGAGAATTACATCCACCTCGCGGGCAGCAGCAATCATTTCTGCCGAATAATGCGTCATCTCTTAACCCTTGTTGCTGCCGAGAATTGCACCCAGGTAGTAAGGAAATGATAGAGTCTGATAAAACATTGATGTCTCTAAACGTTATAAAATTATAATCATCATTGATGAACATGACAAAGAAATGTATATAGCATAGCTTTTAAACAGTAGCTACTTTGCCTTATAAAATCATTATTTCCCCTTGTGGATGCAAGTCTCGGCAGGGATGCAGAACTTGGCACGTTACCCGCTGATGACAGTCCATCTGCGGCTGCAGGACCTGGAGCTCAGTTTGACTGTTAAAAAGTGTTAAGATAACTAAAAGGTATTTATTTAGAAGCGGGCTGGTTGGTTAGTTATCTAACGCTAGCTTGCTATTCCACCAAGCTTCCATGCTACATAGCTAAATAAGCCGGAGAGAGTTGTCCCTCATCTGGTGATAGAAACCCTGCTTTCCCCGTTCTGTTGGCTCAGAGCTCCACAGCCGTAGTCCACAGGTACAAATGGTTTTGCACAAATGTATCGCAAGAAGTGTTGCAAAAGTCGAGGCGCAGATTCGCCACTTTGTGATGCGAGAGAGCACATATATGAAGTTGCAGTGACAGATTCGAGAGGTTGTAATCACTGAGTTGTGGTTGTGATGGAAAATAAACCTGAGTTTTAAAAAAAGTACACGAGTAAATGTTGCATTACAAGTTTGCAGCTGTCATTGTGTTCATGCAAATATCAATCTACACATTTGTGAATAGTTTTTTCTGCAACTTCACATTCAGAATACAGCTGTGAATATTTTCTACAAGTGCAAATTTTTGTTTTACAAATGCAAATTTTAATTTTACAAGTGCAAATTTTAACATACACGTTCAGATTTTTTGTTCTGCAAGTTCTCACATTGTATTCTACAAGCTCTCACGTTTTGCACCATATTTACCTTCATATAAAACACACTTTACCTTTATTTCAATCAAACTTAACAGGAGTTGAAAGGAATATTGGATTTACATTCATCAGGTGGACACAAAAACTACTCCAAATTAATATAATGTTGCTCTGTGTCTGCTGGATGTGGACAAAACAACTAATGCAACTTCATATGAGGTTTTGTAGTAAAGACATGTGGTGGTTGTAGTACTCAGCTGTCCAGACTTAAAGTTGTGTTCTTCTCTCTACAGGAGTATGAGTTTGTGGTTCTGCCCAACGCTTACATGATCCACATGCCTCATGCGCCCAGCTTCGACATCACCAAGTTCCGCTCCAACAAGCAGTACCGGGTCTGCCTCAAGACCCTAAAGGAGGAGTTCCAGCAGAACATGTCGCGGCGCTATGGCTTTGCCGCCCTAAAATACATGACGGCTGAGAACAACAGCTAGCCACCACTGCAGACCCTCACACCCCCGGCCCTGAACTACTGACACATTGCATGGGCTGGGCTGGGCTGGGCTGGGCTGGGCTGGGCTGGGGTGGGGGGAGGGGAAACGAACAGCCCATGTGAGGCCATCAGGATACTTTGAGACTTGAGTCCTTCTGACTTTATTTGAACGTTTGCCCCTTTTTTGTGTGGGACTTCAAGGGTCTTTATGTCAATTATTTGTCCTCTGCTGTGGATTGGAGATATACTCCAGAAGAGATCACCTCTGTCAGGATGTAGAATCTGTGAAAGACAACATATGTGACTGCTAGGAACGGGCCCTGACTGTGTGGGCCCTGAGCCCTGAAATCTGACAGACAGCAGGCAAGGAAAGCAGACATTCAATGCCTTGCCATATTTGTAAGGCCAGTGACAGAGTTGTGGGCTGCGTGTAACATTATGTATGTATGAATGCGTGAGTGTGTGTACATGCAGGTAGATGAAAAGTGTGACTATGTGTTTGTTTCTCCAGGACAGTGCTTAACAAAAAACTTAAGGAGAGCTGAAGATGTAAAGCATTGTGGGCCTACATTCTGTTTGCACGCTTTCCAAGTGCCGACAACAAGCAGCAGCAGTCTGAATGACAGCACACCCCGACTCAAATGTGAATAGTGTGACCAGGCGGCAGGATAAGACAAAACTGTAAACATGTCAACACAGATTTTGAAAATCTCATTGTGACGAGTGCCACACACTCAGATATTGAGGCAAGCAGCCAGCCAGCCGACCATCTGCTGCTGCTTAATTTGTTACATTGCTGATGCAGATCTGAATAAATCCTCCTCCTTGTATGACAAGGGAAGTGCATAGATGGCTGGAGGTCGTCCATGAGTTGATGGACGACTTCAGTTGATATTCATGAGATTCACATCAGCCTTTATATTTTTAAACAAACACAACTGAACAAGAAAAACAACCCTCTCCCACCCCCCACCCTCTGCGGTGGGGGGAAAACACCAACCACTGTTTTATACAAAGCGAGTGGGGGGGAGCCAGCGCTGAGCTATCATTTTCTTGGTCGCGGTTGATCCGGCTAGCCAAATTTTCTTCTGTCTCCCAAGTATGTGTAATTTAGAGTCATCATTGACTAATGATATGTACAGCAAAATATCATCTGCAAATAGCGATATATAGTTGTTATTGGATTTAATCTGGACATTACATATTTTATTTTGCTTTATGGCCTGGGCTAACGGTTCAAGAGAGATCACAAATAGCATGGGAGATAGCAGGCATCCCTGTCTCGAGCCCCACACGATGAGGAATGGCTGTGAATGCAGGCCATTGGTTGAGACTATGGCCGTGGGATTCGCATACAAAGTACGTATCATGTCAATGAATTTGGCTCCCAAACCAAACCTCTCCTTTACTTTCCACAAGTAGTTCCACTCTAGGTGGTCAAAAGCCTTTTCCGCGTCCAGTGATAAAACTGCTGCCGTTGTTGGAAGGTTTTTGGCTACATGGAGTAATCTGCGTATATTGTCTGCAGCTTGACGCTTTGGTATAAACCCTGATTGGTCAGGGTGGACTAGCTTCTCAATGAAGCATTCTAGGCGTAGTGCGAAGACTTTGGAATAAAGCTTAGTATCAGTCCCAATGAGGCTGATGGGCCTGTAGTTTGAGCACTCCGTAGGATCTTTGCCCTTTTTGTGTATGACCGAAATTAGTGCAGTGTTGGTTTGTTGATGAAAGGTGCCCCTCTCTATGGCCAAGGTTAACGTTTGTAAAATGATTGGTCCTAGTGTGTCAAAGTGCTTGAGATTGTTTGGAGTGGAAGTCCCACACTGAGCAGCACAAGGCAAAACATCAATCACTGAGCTCACTGTTTACTTTTCTTTCCAACAATCAGTATTATTTATCAGTGTGTTTACAATCCTGACTGGTGGAGTAAGAAGGGTTAGTTTTTCCTCTATCAGGAGGATCTGAGGAGGACAGGAAAGAGAGTTTAAACTCTGAAACCCAACCACTTGCAATAAGATTGCTCTTTTTTTTTACCTCGCTCTAGATATTTCCTTCTCACTCTGGCCTCTAGTTTGACAACAGTAGAGTGGCGTTCAATAACCCTGGAGTGGTGGGTGTTCTCCTGTTTGTGTTCTTACACACCATCAGGCTGGGTCCTGATGTGGTTTTGATACAGATATTCTGTTCAGCTGGTACAACTGCTGTAGCATCTGTGACAGACCGGTCATTATTAAATTAGAACCCAGGGTGATGCAGGTGTTAATTTGCAATAATGACCAGCTGACTCTACATTATCCCACTTATTTATTATTAGTTTATTACACGGCCAAGGCCTGAAGTTAACTTTTTTTGGTCACCAGCCACTGTGGCAGGTGGTTTTTAAAATCCACTAGCCACACAAGCTTTTTACCAGCCTTTTTTTTGCCTCATTAAGGTGAAATACAGGAAATGGACAAGCATTGTTCTTGGACTTGTTAAGAATACACATTTAAGTGCTGTCAAGTTATTAAGAAATGAATATAATTAGACTCTTTTTGTTGGTTGCTTGTTTCAGTGGGCCTCTTCACCCCAGTCATGTGCCTCCACATTTTTTAGCTCAAATCCAAGGAAATGAGGGACTTGATTGAAATGTGAAAGAACAACATTGGCAACAACAACAACTAATGAATCACTCAATTCTCATTGGCTACCCGCCAAAGTGGCGGTAGATTGACAGTTTGCACTCTGTTTGCACTGTTGCCATTAGCACTGTTAGCGATCCTCGTCTCCTCCACCCTCTCTCTCCCTTTGTGATCCGCTGAACAGCCATATGAGCAAATATTGATTAAAAATTATTTTATTGATTTAAAAATGGTCCCCCAGAGTCTATAAACAGAACTTCGTCCATGGCAACGGTCTGTTATACAGAAATAACAAACCGCAGAATGTTGTGATTGACCAATCAGAGTCATGTATTCAACCAAGCCGTGAAATAAATGACAGTATAAGATAAATGACAGATAACCAAGAAATATGATAGTGATGATTTGTGTGGTATTGAATATTATATTAAATATTATAGAGGCTTGAAATGATAAGTAACAAATTCAGATATGATTGCAATCTGTCGGTTTTCCCAACAAATCAGGTTTGTCTCTGCTCCAATCCAGAGGGTGGTGCTACATAATACACCTGAAGCTGTTTGCTAACTGACACCCGAAGAAGAACTATTTCATGTTAAAAGTTTAGTTTCAACAAAAACATTACAACAACTACTATCATCAAAGACAAACTCATTGATGAATTGCATTGCGTTGCATGACAAACATTTTACCTTCTGTATGAGCTCCTGTTCACAGAGCTTCCCCCACACAGATCATTAAAGTAATCAGGGATTGAATAACCACTACAACCGCTCACTCCGCTTTTGCTTCAATATGCTGGTAGGAAAGATGGTTAATTACAGAGTGGCTTTCACTGCCATTATCCCATGTGACTGTGTCCACTTCCAAAGATTGCTTACTGACGTAGCTGCATTGGCAAGAAGTAAAGAAAATGAGAGACTGATGTATTTACACCTTTTCAAAATCAGACTACAATGTGTTCCAAAAATCTGATTTCCATCCTGTTCAGTCACGCATCTCCTGCCACTTTCATGCCCGAGGAATATAATCAATAAAAAAAATCACACAAATAATTTGATACAATTGAAAACTCAAAGAGGACAGTTTTGTTAAAGTACTATTTCCAAGGTCAAGAATGTACTTTAATTCAGATGAGAAGTCGTAAAAGCTTGCATGTCAACAAAGACAACTGAGCATTCTCCATCTGATGATGCAATATGATTAAAAGCTTAAGAAAAAATTGCAAGTGGACCTTGAGTTGGAATTGTTTTGTCAAACATATTACACCATTAGTTAACAACTATGTTATTCATTATAAGTGCATGTGGAAATGTGAAAGGAAAAAGAATAGGATACATTTTCTTATTTTTAAGATGCATTGTGAAACTAGAGGCCGCTCTCTCTCTCTATCGCTCTCTCTCTCTCAGTCATGACAGTAGTCTCTCACTGTGTACAGGAAAGCTGCCGAAGGGCTTTGTGTGTGTGTGTGTGTGTGTGTGTGTGTGTGTGTGTGTGTGTGTGTGTGTGTGTGTGTGTGTGTGTGTGTGTGTGTGAATTGTACATTTATGTTCAGTATGTATTTGTGTGAAGTTTGACTGTTTTGAATGTGTGTGGCTTTGCAGGGCTGGAATTAGCTGCATTGTGTATGTAGGACAGTGCTGACTGCTACCTGAATAAAAGCAAAGAGTCAAACACCCTGCTGTTACTTTGTTTCATAATTTTGTCTTCATGAATATAATTTATCCTTGTGAACCCAAAGTAAAGAGGGATTTATGTGAGCACTCACTGTTTCACCTCACACACAGTAGAATGAGACGCTTGTGTGTATTTATACATCCAGGGATTCCCAAGAGTTTACCACCTTTCTGCTGTTTTTACATGTCACAATCAGATTACTCATCAAAGAGCCGATAAAAACAGTTATATGTTTCTGTGTCAAGTGTTGGGGAGTAACGGAATACATGTTACATGCATTTTTATTCTGAATTTGTATTCAGAATACAAATTATGAGTAACTGTTTTCCATTACATTTTCAATTTAAATAATTGGTATTTAGAATACAGTTACATTGTTGAAATCAATGGATTATGACGATACTTCTCTGTTTCACAAGTTTATTAACTTTCTAAATAAATTAAGGCAACTCCATGCATTTCCCAGAAGCCCCAATATGAAAACGAAAAAAACAGCGGTGCACGGAAAGAAAAAGCCTGTTCACCAATTATCTTCTTTTTAACCTTTGGGACACTCAGAAGACCCGTCCCCTGAGAACGCAGGGCTCAAGCAGGCACATGGGGATTCACTAGGTCTTTAAGATACAACGGTGCACTGCCATTTAATATTTTATAGGTTAGCAGCAACACCTTATAGTCTGCTCTGGCATGAACAGGGAGCCAATGGAGAGAGGATAACACTGGTGTAATATGTTTATATCTAGAGGCTCTGGTCAGAACACGAGCTGCAGCATTCTGAACCATCTGCAGACTCCGAAGACTTTTCTTTGGTAGACCCAACAGAAGGACATTACAATAATCTAGCCTATGACACAAAGCATGAATGAGGACCTTAAACGACAGTATTGATCTGATCTTGGAGATGTTTCTGAGATGGAAAAAAGCAACTCTTGTCACTGATCAAAAAGCACACTAAGATTCTTAACTTGGTCTCTGCGATTGATTGCACAATCATCAAGAGACAAAGTAATGTGATCAAAAAGATGACCTAGTTTTGCTGGTCCGATAACCATCATTTCTGACTTAGCAGAATTAAGCAACAATAAATTTGTTGATAACCAGCTCTTAACAGCTGCAAGACAGGCCTCAAGTTTAGCAGTATTAGACTCGCTTCCTTACACCTAATGGCATATACAGCTGCATATCGTCAGCAGAACAATGAAAAGCAATCCCAAAAGAACAGAAAATCTGAGCCAATGGGGCTATCCCCATTGGCTCAGATTTAAAGTAAAGTGAAAAAAGCAATAGATCCAGTACAGACCCCTGGGGAACCCCGTGCTTGATGGCACAGGACTCAGAGAGTATGTTGTCATATAAAACACATTGAAATCTTTCTGACAGGTATGATCTTAACCACTCTAGAACTTGAACCTGAAATGCCAAAAAAATTCTCAAGTCTATCCAGACCACTGTATACTAATACAGTGGACAACCGTATCAAAAGCAGCGCTAAGATCTAACAGCAATAAAACGCTTGTTGACCCTGAATCTATAGACAGTAGCAAGTCAATCACCACTTTTGTAAGTGCTGTTTCTGTGGAATGATTTACCCGAAAAGCAGACTGAAATGGCTCAAATAGCTTATTTAGTGACAGATAATTCAAAAGCGGAATTGATACCACTTTCTCAAACATTTTTGAAAGTTTTCTGTCAAGGTTTGAAACAGGTCTATAGTTGGTCAGGGAGTCTGCATCCAAGCTAGGCTTCTTTAGTAGGGGTTTAACCACAGTAGTTTTGAAGCATGCTGGAAAGACTCCAGTGAGGAGGGATGAGTTTAAGATCACTCTGCTTTGTCACTGTAAGACAGGGGTATTTTGTCTCTAATGTCCTCGACCCTTTCATTAAAATACAATAAAAAAAATCATGTGCAGATAGGTCAGTATCACTAACTGCCTGAACACGCTGTGAGAGTCGAGAAACAGTGTCAAATAACAGTCTAGGATTATGCCTATTATTTGAAATAAAATTAGAATAGTAGGCTGCTTTTGCCGCTGACATCCTAGATTGGTAGTTAGCCAGACTGACGTTAAATTTTTCTGCAGCTCTTTCTAAGTGTGCTAGGGAAGGCAAGAGAGAGTCTAGCACTAGGACCCAGGCAAAGGGGCAGAGTCTATAAATAGGGGAGGGAAGCTCACCTGTATCTTTCTTGCTGCAGTCAGACACACCTGAGAGAGCAGCTGAGGCCAGCCTTTGTTTGGTCCTTGATTGGAATCTTCTTGGTGGTGAGGGCCCAAAGCTTGGAGTGATTGTTTAAACACATCAGCTAAAGCACAGATTCCAGTCACCTGCCTGTCTTCAACTGCAGGAGGGGAATGTGCTTCTAAGTCAAGCAAGACTTAATTGGGAGAGCCTACCACTGTTTTTTCCCACTTATGTTAGTTTTATTGCACTCCCACTAAGTCATTGAATGGGCCATATCTTGTGTTTCTGGCTGTATTAAAGGGGGGAACTGAAGAGTGGAGTAACCATTTTGCATGGGTGTTTTGTGTGAGTTTGGGGCAACTTAGTGTGCTGTGTGTAGTTAAATGTAGTGTTGTTTTAGTGGGGTTTGATTTAAATTTGGCTTGGTTATGATTTATTTTGGTGCTCAACTCTACATCAGTTTCCCTGGTAATGCAGTCTAGTTCTGAATCATATGTTTTCTTTTTGTTTTGTTCTGATGTAATATAAATAATAGGGGTGTGCAAAGCAGCCAGTATTTGTATCTGTATTTGTATTTGTTGAGGGGGGAAAAGTATTTGTATTTGTAAAATTCAAAATAGGCGTAAAAATCCAGTTTTTTTTGCATTACACTTCTAATTTACGTTAAACTGTTAATTATTCTTTAATTATATCCATTATAATAATTATGGAAATGCAATATTTGTTGATGTTTTTCCATAAATCCAGCCATGAACATGTAACAAGGAATGTCATTGAAAAGAAAATAACATAACAGCCATTACCTCATCCATGGTTAAACCAACAACTAATAAAATACCATTGTGAACATTATGAACCCCACCACCACCCATCCTTGTTGGAGGACGCTGAACAGACAGAATAAAAACAAATAATACTTCAAAGAACTGTTCTTCTTCTGAAAGAACTTCTTTCTAATGCACAGAATTCCAAGAACTAAACTTTATCAACCCCTGACTGGGAGATGTGGCAGAACAAAAGTTGTATTCTATATAAAATATATAAACTAAAAGATACAGCCTGGTTGTTTTATTGTTTTTTAATTTTTTTTATGTTTTTTTTTATGTTTTATGTTAACCATAACTTAACCATATTTCACTTGGAAGAAGATATCTTCTGCCAACATATTCTCAGTTAAATTTCTCCATGTTGTATTTTGTGAGCACAAGCTCCTCCACATGTGAGGGGAGCAGTCTGGAGCGATGTGGGGACACAATATCTCCTGCTGTGCTAAAGATCCTCTCAGAGGAGACACTTGTTGGGGGGCAGGTGAGATATTTCATTGTCACATGAGCCAGGGCTGGCTGTGGCTGCATAATTGTTGACCAGAAGGTCACTGCAGGATCTGAGGTCAGTGATTCAGTGCTGTCCTCAACTAAGTAGCTCTCAACTATCTTGAGGGAGGTCATAGCACCAGATGAGGCAGATTTGGCTTTTGGTTTAGCAAGATTGTGCATTGCCCCCCAAAAGAGGCTTTTTTGCCCACTGGTCTCACTCTCAACTGAGGATGAACTTGGCAGCTTCAGGTACCCCAGAAACATCATCCGCTTGGAGTTCTGCATCCACCTCTGCAGCCACATCTGCCTTGAGCCTGTCAAACTCTGATGTACTAAGTAGTGACATGGGCAAGCTCTTAAATCGGGGGTCCAGTAGGGTGGCTTTAAAGTAATGACCCGAGGAGTCATCAAAGACAGCCTGGAAGCGCTGAGCCAACTGAGACTGCAATGTGGTCACCATTTTAAGTGCCTCTGGAAGAGCCTGTACATCCGCATCCACATTTAAGTTTGTTAACCCTTGTGTTGTCCTTCGGGTCCCAGTGACCCGAAGGACCACACAAGGGTTAATGCAGTCTTGAGAGCCTGCACACAAGGGATAACAGAAGACAGAGAAGCCACATCCTCAGACACAGTGCATGTTGCCTCCTCAAATGGTTGTAGTATTTTCACCATGGCCTTCACTAGTTCCCATTGATGGTGTGACATTACACCTCCCAGATCCATCTCTGCACTCATGGTAGTCAGTGATCTTCTCTGCTCCAACAGCCGCTGGAGCATGTGGAACGAGGTATTCCACCTGGTTGACACATCATGCACCAAAGTGCTCTTGGGAAGGCCAAGCTCTTCCTGGATTTTGTGAAGTTTGTTCACAGCTTTGTTTGATCTGTGTACAAACCCAGTGATCCTGCGAGCAATCGGTATCACATTGGCCACTCCCCGGCACTCCTTTAGAGCAGCTGTTACCACTAGGTGTAAGTTGTGAGCCATACACCTAATGTGCACATAGTTACCATCAGCCATTGCCTTAACCATGTCAGTGGCATTATCTGTGACAAAATACTCAACAGAAAATTTCGCTCCATCATCTTGCCATTGTTTCACAACGGCCTGGAGGTGATGTAAAATGTTGGCTGCTGTGTGATCTTCATTAGGAACCTCCATCTTGAGAAGTGCTGTCACACGTTTATGTTCATCTATTCCTTGTGGACTCTGTTTGCATTCTATCCAGTGGCCAGTGAGAGAAAGATATGCATTTGTGGAAAATTTGCAGTGCACAAATTTCCCTTCAATTTTTGAGAGAGCTTCTTTTACTTTGGTTTTCGCATCTTGGTAAAGTTGTGGTATAACTGTGCGAGAGAAATGCCAACGAGATGGTAGTTGGTATCGAGGTGCAACCACATTGAGAAGCTTGCGTAAACCTTTATTCTCCACTACTGAGTAGAGCATCAGGTCAAGGAAATTCATTTCTCCCACTGTGTTTGTTATTTGCTTTGCAGTGGGGTGGTTGGGTGGATAAGCAGCTAATATAGGTGATTGAAACTGACTTGCAGGGGCAGAACATGGCTGGGATGATTATTTGATGCTGGTGGGGACATTTGTGCTTGTGGGGGGTTGGCAGACAGTACCAGGAGAGGATGCTTTAAGTGCATGTGATAATAAGTATTCGTAAAAACCACGTTATTTGTGCCTTTCCGAATACCGTATTCGGGTTCAGCTCCACCCCTAATAAATAAAATGTATATTTCTACACCTGGTATAGCAGCCTCTGGTTCCGGTTCATTCTGGCACTTGTGTATGAAGTAGCGTTTGGGTTACATAAGGATTTGTAAATCCGTTCTTTATAAGACCCCACTGAGTCTTTACTGGAGCCACAGTCAAGAAGGTCCCAAAGAGCACTGTTAAAGTTAACAGTAAGGCGATCAACTGAAAAAGCCTGATTAAATACCGGATCGACCACATCCGGCAAACCCATAGTAAGATCATGTAAAGCTCTTGTGCTGATATAACGAGATTACCTTATTATCCTTGTTTCTTTCCCAAGGATGAGTGAATTTGGAATAAAAATTTCAAATAAAATTATTGAGTGATCTAAAACAGGTAACACAGAAATTTCATTTACCTAACACTAGATCAAGTGTATGTCCACGCTGATGTGTTGGTCCAGTCACAAATTGTGTGAGATTAAAGGACTCAATAATATTTAAAAAGTCTTTAACCAGAAGCTTGTCATCACAACAAATGTGAATATTAAAATCACCAACAATCAAAATCCTTTCATATTGCCGAAAGAAGCTGGATAAAAAGTCTGCAAATTCAGAAATAAATTTATCATGATATTTGGGTGGACGGTAGTGATGGTCAAATGAAGGTTCATGAACCATTTTCTTTATTTTCTGAGCTCAATAGATGGCGCTCTCTGTTCAAAGAAAAAGGTTAAAGGAATGGCAATTCAGTGTGTTTTCAACCCTTTGTTGAAGAGAGAGCCCCATCTAGTGGACTCAGAAAAAAAAAACATTGGTTCACAAAGCTTCATTTGGCCATCACTAGTGGACGGTAGATAACAGCAACTAAAACAACAGAGGTATTATTCAAGGAAAAGCTGCAGTTCAAAACTAATGAAGACAGGAAAGTTCTGAAACTGTTTGCATTTAAAACGATCCCTAAAAAGTGAGGCCACCCCCCCCTCCTCTGCCTGTCAGTCGAGGAGAACTGAGTCAGGAGGACAGAGTTCCACCATGGGCGCTAATTCACCGCCATGCAACTCTTAAAAACATTACATCCAGCTCGTGGGAGTCATAAAAGTCACGGAGGATAAACGTCTTTTTGGACCACTGTCACTGACCGGGTGTTAAGGATAGCCATTTGGACTTTCCCCACCTCAACACCCGGTTGAGTTTTACAATCCAGGTGACGCAAGTTATCCAGACATGCACTTCCCCTTCCACGCATCCTTTGTGACCAGCAGGGCTGCAACAGCTGATCGAGCTCCGGAGACCCCGGGTAAACAGGAAGACTCCACCTCTGTCTGCACGCAAAATCCAATTGAATATGCCTGACATCAACAGCATGATCCCTGTTCATCATCATCACTACAGTTTTAATCTTCACACGCATGCCTGACGCACCAAAATTCAACACAGCGTGACATCAACTTCACATTTTCTATACTCCATTACAGTCCACTGCTATATGATTAAACATAACAGGGTCCAGGTTAATTTTTATTCTAATTACCATTTAATTCAATTTTTCTTAATACTATCAAGTGGTGCCCCATAAGAGCACTTGACTTTATTTAACCTCTTAAGATTCAGCTGAAATTACATGCTTTTTGGTCTAAACGACATACCCAAATTAGAAGTGGTACAGCTCCCATATACTTTGACACTCTGGGGTGTGCCTGACATCATTGGAAAGGTAACACTCTCAATTTTTTGTTACAAGTGTCAGGGTGAGTCTAGGCCTTACTTACACAGAGTTACAGAGGCTAGAATGGAGTTTTTTTATTTCCGTCCAAGTCATACATCTGTTAAATGATTAAAATAAAGTACTGTAAACACATCTGGTAAGATACAGATACACCCATGCCATAGCCACATGTCTCAGCTTACTATAGAAAAAAATGATTTTATATGAATTTTCTTCTACAGAAATGTCTGTCCGTTTTTCTTATTTTAATTTGAAAAGTGCAAAAAAAAAGCCAATAAATACATAATAAAACACTTCTCAAATACACAAACACACCCACATCAATCACACACATACTAGAAATAACTATATACATAAATATATAGAAATAAGTCATTACAAATTCCATAGGCTGTGATATTCTGATGAAAGGCCCAGTTTTTGCTTTGATAGAGCTCCTGCCAATACAGGGTTAAAATGTCATGCCCACATTTGGTAACATTCGAATTGTCTGCTCATTGGCTAAAAAGGTAGACGGGTCTTGTAGCATTTAAATCTAACTGTTCCGTGAAAATGACATGGTGTCATCGGCTTGTCCGCTTTCATTGGCCATATCAGAGGCAAACCTGAACGGATTGGCTAATATGAGATGTCGATCGAAAGCTTAGAAGCTAGGGAATACATTAGGCTCGTTCGAGATGAACTGCGCCTCGCCTGTAAAGTAGACGAGAGCAGGCGGCAGCAGCAGGGGGCGGTGACAAAAGTCCGCTCTCAAGTCGGACAGTTTTCCAGCTGACTCCAGCAGCCTTCAGGCTGAACAGGAAGTGACAGAAACACGGTGGTCCGATTCCGATTTAATAAAATGTTATCAGACCCCTATATCAGCTCCTACACAGTCTCCAGTTGTTTTTATTATGACAAAGTAGCTGTCAAAATTCTCTACATGCGATCTGTTGCTGATTTTAATAAACAACAGACTGTAGATGATCCGTAATCTGAACAGATTTAGTCTCTCTGACTTTTAAACACAACTATCAGCCACACAACATGTGTTCTGTACAGAATAAGCTTTTAAATCAGACAAATCACAGTTAAAAAAAAAGTTAAAATCCCTCCGATTGAAAATCAATAAAAAGTTTATATAAAAACGTCATTATGTTGAGTCGATTCTGAACCAATCAGCTGTTTGATCAGCTGAGAGGCCGGCGCTTCCCCAGCATGCCCTGGGTCCACCTGGGTCCGCCTGGCTCTTGCAGTTGGTGAAAAGCAACTGCGCTACCTGCGTCTCAGAACTGCGCCGCCTTGGTCTCGTGAGATTATCGTTGCCCCCGTGTGCATGACGTCAGAGCAAGTTCGGGATCAAGTCGGACACAAATCTAACCGGCATGCATTGCGGCGATCGCCGGTGATCGATTCTGCGCGCAGATCTGGCTCATCTCGAACGAAGCCTAATGACGTGCACAACAATCATGTAGGAAGCTGGGGGCGGGGAAGCTATCGGCGATTGAAGTGGCGGAAATGGAAAACTATTTCGCGTTTTTCGTTGTGATTCTGCCAGAAACGTCAACATTGTGAGGCAAAGAGATCGTTTTGGAATAAAAGCTATAAAACTTGTATATTACCTTTCCTCGCACTCTTGGGGATTTATGAAAATCAAGTTTTTGGGGAAAAATACCACATTTTTGCTGTAAGGACAACGAAAACAGGTGTGCATGCACTCTCAGCTCTAACGACGAGCTGCACAGGTTACGGCTGAATTGTTTTATTTTCTGTTATTTTGTAACAGTTGTGTAACTGCTATAAATCATCTTATGCTTTGTATGTGGGCTTATATTAATCATTAGAGGCTAAGCTTTCAATTGGTGTGTCGCATGGCTGTATATTTGGAAGATTTAATGCTTTAAAGTTATAAAAACGCTAATGAGTGGAAGTTTTATCGAGGGTTACAGCGACGCCACAGTCACAAAGTGTCCGTTGCGGAGACGGTGACCCTTGAGAGGTTAAATAAAATCACATTATTTTTATGTAATTAGTAGTTATTTTGACAATTATTAATTACTTTTGATAGTCATTTTAACTACTACTTTGACGCCACAATAGTTTATGCATCCGGCTGAGGCCTGGTTCCAACATCATGCTGATCTATAAGTGAAACTTTGTAATACTTCTTGTTTAGTTTATCTACCATTGTATTTTCTTTGATGCCAAGTTTATACTGTATTATCTTCAGGCTGTTGTCCAGCTTTTAGGCTAGGCTATATTTGAGGCTATAGAGTGGAGGCTGACCTGACTCTAAATGAAATGAGAGCAGGAAGAGCTTAGCACCCAGGTTATCAGCTCCCTGGAGTCTTACTGTCCCCAGGGACAGTAAGACTCCAAGGAGCTACGAACCGTACTTAACATCCCTTCTTTACTGAAAAAGGTCTCACGACACCATTTCTCTTATCACATGGGTTATTTAAAGTTTGAGTGGAGGGCTGCTCATTAATTTTAAAATTGAATGCATGAATTTCCACTGACTTTCTAGATAATACATTCAGAGGATTGGATGCCTTGCAGTGATGTACTAAGTACGGTGGCCCTGAAGTACAAAACACAACAGTAAAACAGAAAACACAAAAGCAATTCCCAAAACACAACAGCATTTGATGAGACTTGAACCAGAATAGGTAGATCCTTTGGGTTAGGTTTGGGTTAAAACGTGTTAAAATCTTGAAGTCGAAATAGTAAGTTGGTTAGCCCCAAAACCCTAACCCTAACCCGTATTGGACAATGATTCCTAATCACTGATTGGATGCACTGTTTTTAACTTCTGCAAGTCCCAGACTACAAATAGTGGCTTTAGACCCAGTCTATACCTTCTTTCTCCCTGATAAGTCCCAGGCAAGTCAAATCCACACTCAATGTTGTTTTAAGCCCCCAAGAGCGCTGCAACCGTTGACTTCAAGGCGCCTAACCCTAACCTTATATGTATGTATGTATATATATATGTGTGTGTATGTATGTATGTGTATATCTATATATATATATATATATATATATATATATATATATATATATATATATATATATATATATGATAGATAGATAAATAGATAAATAAATAAATAATAAATAAATAAATAAATAATATATATATATATATATATATATATATATATATAATTTATTTTATTTCTCTAGGAGAGACACCAGGGTAGTTGTGGAGGTGACCTTTTTATTTAAAGTTTTAAATTTCCCCCGGGTCCACCCTGTCCAGTGATTCTTTTAACCTTTAAATATCTGGCCATCTTTTAAACAGCCCCCTCCCCCACTTTTTTTATATGACCGAACCTGTTTTTTTAAGGAGTTCTTTAAAGTGTTTTATTCACACCAGTGGTCCCCTTGTGCCCATGCCCCTCACAGCACCCATCCTGGGCGCTGCATTTTAACCCAAACCTAACCCTTGCCAGTGCCTTGGGGGACCAACTCACTGTTTTAATTTTTAGATTTTAACGATTTTAATTTTGGCTAGCTTTTATTATCCCTTTTATACCCTTGGTTTTAAATTGTTGCATTCCAGCTTTAGGTGCCTGACCCCAAACGAGCGCCCCTCCTTCACCCACCTTTTTAATTTTTCTTATTTTGTTTTTTAAAAAACATTTTTTTTTTAAACCTTGGACAAGGCATACTTTATGCTATTCACAACCTCTTAGTATTTTATCTTTTAATTTCTTTTGGGTTTAAACTATCCCCAGATAGCAAGCACATTTGGGCCGATTCCCGTCCAAAAGCGCTACTGTCAGCTCAGTGTGCGGCATCGGAGTAAAGATAATGGGCCAGAGGTCGTCGGACTGTATACACAACACTTATGGCTGACAGCTACGGCTTTTTATGAAGAGCCAGTGTTGGCTAAAAGCAGTTTTACTCGCGCTGGCTCATATACAGCGTTTTATAAATGGGACAGTGTCGGCAAAGCGGTTGTACTCGCTGGCTCGAAAATAGGCGTTTTATGAATGGGCCAGTGTCGGCAAAAAGCAGTTGTGCTCGCTGGCTCCAAATACGACGTTTTATGAATGGGGCCGGGTGTGCAAGCAGTTGTACTAGTGTCACTTCCGTACTCGGTGTAGCTGTGTATATTTACCGTCGGCCTGAGGTCATTTTGTCACAGTTGGGCCACAACGAGAATTATGGAACTCAGCCAAGTTTTGGCGGTTAAATTCTAGGACTCGGCCGGAGATTTGCAGTCTACAGAAGATTTCATTTTCGGGAGGAACATTTTCAGCGGCAGAAAAGGAAAGTATACAGATACACCCATGCCATAGCCACATGTCTCAGCTTACTATAGAAAAAAATTATTTTATATGAATTTTCTTCTACAGAAATGTCTGTCCGTTTTTCTTATTTTAATTTGAAAAGTGCAAAAAAAAGCCAATAAATACATAATAAAACACTTCTCAAATACACAAACACACCCACATCAATCACACACATACTAGAAATAACTATATACATAAATATATAGAAATAAGTCATTACAAATTCCATAGGCTGTGATATTCTGATGAAAGGCCCAGTTTTTGCTTTGATAGAGCTCCTGCCAATACAGGGTTAAAATGTCATGCCCACATTTGGTAACATTCGAATTGTCTGCTCATTGGCTAAAAAGGTAGACGGGTCTTGTAGCATTTAAATCTAACTGTTCCGTGAAAATGACATGGTGTCATCGGCTTGTCCGCTTTCATTGGCCATATCAGAGGCAAACCTGAACGGATTGGCTAATATGAGATGTCGATCGAAAGCTTAGAAGCTAGGGAATACATTAGGCTCGTTCGAGATGAACTGCGCCTCGCCTGTAAAGTAGACGAGAGCAGGCGGCAGCAGCAGGGGGCGGTGACAAAAGTCCGCTCTTAAGTCGGACAGTTTTCCAGCTGACTCCAGCAGCCTTCAGGCTGAACAGGAAGTGACAGAAACACGGTGGTCCGATTCCGATTTAATAAAATGTTATCAGACCCCTATATCAGCTCCTACACAGTCTCCAGTTGTTTTTATTATGACAAAGTAGCTGTCAAAATTCTCTACATGCGATCTGTTGCTGATTTTAATAAACAACAGACTGTAGATGATCCGTAATCTGAACAGATTTAGTCTCTCTGACTTTTAAACACAACTATCAGCCACACAACATGTGTTCTGTACAGAATAAGCTTTTAAATCAGACAAATCACAGTTAAAAAAAAAGTTAAAATCCCTCCGATTGAAAATCAATAAAAAGTTTATATAAAACGTCATTATGTTGAGTCGATTCTGAACCAATCAGCTGTTTGATCAGCTGAGAGGCCGGCGTTTCCCAGCATGCCCTGGGTCCACCTGCGTCCGCCTGGCTCTTGCAGTTGGTGAAAAGCAACTGCGCTACCTGCGTCTCAGAACTGCGGCCGCCTTGGTCTCGTGAGATTATCGTTGCCCACGTGTGCATGACGTCAGAGCAAGTCGGGATCAAGTCGGACACAAATCTAACCGGCATGCATTGGGCGCCGATCGCCGGTGATCGATTCTGCGCAGATCTGGCTCATCTCGAACGAGCCTAATGACGTGCACAACAATCATGTAGGAAGCTGGGGAGCGAAGCTATCGGCGATTGAAGTGCGGAAATGGAAAACTATTTCGCGTTTTTCCGTTGTGATTCTGCCAGAAACGTCAACATTGTGAGGCAAAGAGATCGTTTTGGAATATAAAGCTTGGATATTACCTTTCCTTGGACTCTTGGGGATTTATGAAAATCAAGTTTTGGGCAAAATACCACTTTTTTGCTGTAAGGACAACGAAAACAGGTATGCATGCACTCTCAGCTCTAACGACGAGCTGCACAGGTTACGGCTGAATTGTTTTATTTTCTGTTATTTTGTAACAGTTGTGTAACTGCTATAAATCATCTTATGCTTTGTATGTGGGCTTATATTAATCATTAGAGGCTAAGCTTTCAATTGGTGTGTCGCATGGCTGTATATTTGGAAGATTTAATGCTTTAAAGTTATAAAAACGCTAATGAGTGGAAGTTTTATCGAAGTTACAGCGACGCCACAGTCACAAAGTGTCCCGTTGACGGGACGGTGACCCTTGAGAGGTTAAATAAAATCACATTATTTTATGTAATTAGTAGTTATTTTGACAATTATTAATTACTTTTGATAGTCATTTTAATACTACTTTGACGCCACAATAGTTTATGCATCCGGCTGAGGCCTGGTTCCAACATCATGCTGATCTATAAGTGAAACTTTGTAATACTTCTTGATTAGTTTATCTACCATTGTATTTTCTTTGATGCCAAGTTTATACTGTATTATCTTCAGGCTGTTGTCCAGCTTTTAGGCTATTTGAGGCTATAGTGAGAGTGGGCTGACCTGACTCTAAATGAAATGAGAGCAGGAAGAGCTTAGCACCCAGGTTATCAGCTCCCTGGAGTCTTACTGTCCCCAGGGACAGTAAGACTCCAGGGAGCTGTACCGGTACAGCCATCCCTTAACTCCCCTTTTAATGAAGGTCTCACGACACCATTTCTCTTATCACATGGGTTATTTAAAGTTTGAGTGGAGCTGCTCATTAATTCAATTTAAAATTGAATGCATGAATTTCCACTGACTTTCTAGATAATACATTCAGAGGATTGGATGCCTTGCAGTGATGTACTAAGTACGGTGGCCCTGAAGTACAAAACACAACAGTAAAACAGAAAACACAAAAGCAATTCCCAAAACACAACAGCATTGGATGAGACTTGAACCAGAATAGGTAGATCCTTTGGGTTAGGTTTGGGTTAAAACGTGTTAAAATCTTGAAGTCGAAATAGTAACTTCTGCAAGTCCCAGACTACAAATAGTGGCTTTAGACCCAGTCTATACCTTCTTTCTCCCTGATAAGTCCCAGGCAAGTCAAATCCACACTCAATGTTGTTTTAAGCCCCCAAGAGCGCTGCAACCGTTGACTTCAAGGCGCCTAACCCTAACCTTATATGTATGTATGTATATATATGTGTGTGTATGTATGTATGTGTGTATCTATATATATATATATATATATATATATATATATATATATAGATAGATAGATAGATAAATAGATAAATAAATAAATAAATAAATAAATAAATATATATATATATATATATATATATATAATTTATTTTATTTCTCTAGGAGAGACACCAGGGTAGTTGTGGAGGTGACCTTTTTATTTAAAGTTTTAAATTTCCCGCTGTCCACCCTGTCCAGTGATTCTTTTAACCTTTAAATATCTGGCCATCTTTTAAACAGCCCCCTCCCCCACTTTTTTTATATGACCGAACCTGTTTTTTTAAGGAGTTCTTTAAAGTGTTTTATTCACACCAGTGGTCCCCTTGTGCCCGTGCCCCTCACAGCACCCATCCTGGGCGCTGCATTTTAACCCAAACCTAACCCTTGCCAGTGCCTTGGGGGACCAACTCACTGTTTTAATTTTTAGATTTTAACGATTTTAATTTTGGCTAGCTTTTATTATCCCTTTTATACCCTTGGTTTTAAATTGTTGCATTCCAGCTTTAGGTGCCTGACCCCAAACGAGCCCCTCCTTCACCCACCTTTTTAATTTTTCTTATTTTGTTTTTTAAAAAACATTTTTTTTTTAACCCTTGGACAAGGCATACTTTATGCTATTCACAACCTCTTAGTATTTTATCTTTTAATTTCTTTTGGGTTTAAACTATCCCCAGATAGCAAGCACATTTGGGCCGATTCCGGCTGAAAAGCGCTACTGTCAGCTCAGTGTCGGCATCGGAGTAAAGATAATGGGCCAGAGTCGTGCCGACTGTGTACACAACACTTCTGGCTGACATACGGCTTTTTATGAAGAGCCAGTGTCGGCTAAAAGCAGTTTTACTCGCGCTGGCTCATATACAGCGTTTTATAAATGGGACAATGTCGGCCAAAAGCGGTTGTACTCGCGCTGGCTCAAATACGGCGTTTTATGAATGGGCCAGTGTCGGCTAAAAGCAGTTGTACTCGCGCTGGCTCAAATACGACGTTTTATGAATGGGCCAGTGTCGGCTAAAAGCAGTTGTACTAGTGTCACTTCCGTACTCGGTGTAGCTGTGTATATTTACCGTCGGCCTGAGGTCATTTTGTCACAGTTGGGCCACAACGAGAATTATGGAACTCAGCCAAGTTTTGGCGGTTAAATTCTAGGACTCGGCCGGAGATTTGCAGTCTACAGAAGATTTCATTTTCGGGAGGAACATTTTCAGCGGCAGAAAAGGAAAGTAATTTAATTTAATGTTCATTACAGTATTGTATTACATTTAGAAGATGTTGTAAATGTCAAGAAGAATTGTATTTTAATATCTTTAAAACAATTAGATCGTTTGTAATGATAACATATCAGAAAACATTCTGATAGGTTATCACAAATAGGCTAGATGAGTGCGATCTCATTGTGTAAATTTAATTAACATTATCTTGTTTTATTATTATAACTGCTCCAGTGCACTATAGCTAATCCAATGATTTGGAGTTATTTTGAGTGTTACCTCATTCAACGCCAGCGTCGATTTATCTGTTGAATGAATGGGCTATATCAGGCCTAGCATTCTGTGACCCATTGAATTACATAGCCACTTCTGTTGTCAGCTAACAATGACCTAGCGGTCCACCAGCGTTTATTTGGCGGCACAAAGTCAGCCGAACCCGACCAATCTGAAAATGCCGTCGGTCTGCCAGAAAACATTTATTATGAACCAGCTGCTTGGTAGCGGACCACCGTCGGGAAAGCGTCGCTGGTGGTCCGCTGGAATAACGATGAGCAAAACGCCAGTGGGCCGCCAACTTTGCTGGAGGGCTGGACCTATGTTAGCTGTTACAGTCACGTGACTACCACGGAGGCCCGGAGGGCACACGTAGCTACTACATTACGGAACTGTCAATTTTCCATTTCAAAAGAAGAAACTCAAACATTTTAATAAAATGCCAGTATTACATATCCAGCACCTACCCCACTAACACAGAACGTTTAGGGAACATTGGGGAACGTTAGTTTTTGGTTCTCCAAAGGTTAGTTCGAACCAAACCAAAAACTAACGTTTAGGGAACATTCCCTCAGGGTTATAACCAACTTAGAACCAACCAACTGAAACGTTGTCCTGTGGTTGCACTGTTACCTCCACACAACGCTCCCGTTTGGTAGTTTTTGGTTGTTCTGAGTGCGGTTTTGATATGTTTATTTAAACCAGCTCCAGTTAAGTTTTTGAAGTACAGTAGCATATAAAAGGTTTGCAGTCACTTGATTTAGATTCACTCAAAAATGATTGGTCTTATAAAATCTAAGTAAGATAAACAACATATCAAGATAATATATTTATTTTTAGGCTGATATCAATTTTGCTAAAAACTATACTTTTGTGCTTGATTTGATTTGTGCACTGGTCCATTCATACTATGCAGGCAAGCAGGTGAATATGAACGTAACGCAAAATAGTAGGCCTAATGGTTTCATGGAAAAACCCTTTGTGTTTATATTCGGGGTTTATCTGCTTTCCTGTACAGTAGGCTATGTGTGACGAGGGAGCAGGGAATGAGGACCCAAATGCAGAGGAAGGCAGGCAGGCAGGCAGGAGATGGTT